>NW_005871829.1:179044-181392 GCF_000147115.1 Myotis lucifugus | reverse complement strand
AGCTCACACAGGACAGAATACACAACACACAGACACTTACCGCGGCTACGCAGATTCTACGGATTGAGGATCCCTACATGGTCCTGGGAATCCCGGACGAGCCCCCAAATGTTATGCCCAGATTTCAGGATTCCCAAGAAACCACATCAGGGAGCCAGTCAATCCGATGCAAAAGCATAAGAATCTGTATTCGAGCTAGCTCGGCTCCCCCACCTTGCCGACACAGCAGCAGGAAGCAGAGAGAGATAACTCTGTGTGGAGACGGGTTATATAGGGGGAGTTGGAGGAAGGGGAGGAGAAAGGACTGTGCTCTGCCGATTGGCCAGGCACAAGTCTGTGTCTTGTTCCTGGGTGTGGCTAGCAGAGGCTTAGACTTCCGGGAAGAAGCTCCCCACCAAGCACGTGGCCAAGGTAAGATGGAGCACTTACCCTGGGGCAAGGTGGAGGGCATAGCCCTTACCCTGGGGCAAGATGGAGGGCCTAGCCCTTACCCTGGGGCAAGGTGGAGGGCCTAGCCCTCGCCCTTTCAGCATACAGGTAACAGGCTGCAAGGCGTACAGGTGACATGTATAAGGCATCTTTGGAGAAACAGGAAACGTACACCCCCTTCCTATGAGCCTCATCGGGGCCTGGAGACAGAGGGGCTGGGATTCGTTGCCTGTGGTTTGTTCCCACACTCACAGCCTGTGAGTTCCCTGAGCGCTCACCTCAGTGCCCGGTCCCAGGTGTGTGTGCAAAAAAAATTAACGAACGATAATTTGACCGCAGGCAAGAGAGTTTTAAAGAGAATAATGAATGCATTGAGCCATTTTCTTGAGAGAAGTTACTTGGAGCCTTTATTAATATTGTTGCAGAGCCTGTTCAGTGCTTTAATTAAATTTATTTAAAACACTTAGTAAGGAACATTGAGTTAATGAGAATGTACCCTCCGATGTGCCGGCGCTGATGTCCTTGCCTGCGATGGGCGAGTCAGACGACACGTCTTTGTGGGGGACGATTGCGATCATCTCCTCAGTATTCCTGCCTAAGTTCTCTGTTCTTAATGCCTGATCATTTCTGACTCTAATTAGGAATTCGTGAGCGTTTGGAATAACAGATTCCACCCCCAATGTAAGACAGGGATCACGTGACTGCAGCTTCGCAAAGTGGTGATTCCCATTCCGAGTCCTTAGCCACGGAGCAGTCGGCAGCATGTGACTTAAACCTCTGCAATCGGAAGGAGTCTCGGGGCACGAGGGAGTCCGGTTCCCCGGGGAACAGAACCAGCAGATAAATGTGGGCATATTCACGTTCTATACACGTAGAGCGATTTATTGCGAGGAGTTAGCGCACATGATCGTGGCGTCCGAGGAGGCCACGGCCGGCCGGCTGCAGGCTGGGGACCCAGCTGAACCCTGGGTCGACCCCCCCCTGCGGCTTTGGACTCATCTTCGTGTGAGTCAATCAGGTTCCTTCAGGGTTCGGTCTGACCTGGGTGGGTTTCCTTAACTGACAGTGAAAGACTCTGCACCGAGGCGCATGGGGCGCCCCCGTCCAGCTCCTCTGAGAGACCATCCAGCTCCCCTTCGGCTTTTCCAGGAGATCAGCTTCTCCCGCGTCCTCGCCCGGTGGTTTCGCATGGTCAGCCGAGCCCTGGCCGGGTCTGATCGAGTACCAGGGACGTGCACACCTTCGCCTTCGCGAGTTGCTGATGCGCTTTCCTCAGCGATGCCGTCCCCTGGGCAGGAGCTCTGCCCTTGGTGGCCCGGCTTCCTCACTGTCACCTGCAGACCGCAGGGCGGCTCCAGGTGGCCAGACCCAGGGGCCCTTCTCCTCACGTCTCCTCTACACCCGCACAACCAGGACTCACCTGCCCCTGATGTCTCTCCCACCTGGAGGAGTCCCCCTGAAAGCTCCCTCTTCCATGTGCAGAACCGCGTGCGCACACGGACGCCTGGGAGGCACGGAGCACAGCGCGCACGCGAGAGGGAGGCAGTGGGGCAGGGCGGGCTGGAGACCTGGGCTTGTCCCCTGGTTCGTAGGTCAACCCTCAGGCACCGAGCCCCGCGGGCTGGGCCCACGTGCACGTTCTATGGGGGTGACATCTGTCTGTGTCAGAGACACCAGGCTGGGTGGGGCAGCGTCTTGCGACCAGGGCTCATCTCTCCCGTCCTCTGTCCCAGGGGCACCTGAAATACCCGCCGTGTTAGTGATCGGGTCTATTTCTTTCCTCTTCTTCCTACGAGAAGCAGTAATACGATAGAGTCCTGCGTCCTGCCACCCTGTGCGTCCTGAGGGTTAGTGGCCCAGTGAGGACCTTTCACCCGGTCGGCACCGGAAGCCCGGGTAGGGCCAGCCCGCTGCTCCCC
>NW_005871829.1:176018-178944 GCF_000147115.1 Myotis lucifugus | reverse complement strand
GTCGCTCTGACCCAGAGAGAAGCAGACAGACAGGAGGGCGTGTTTCTTCTTCGAGAGGGAGTGCATCTGCAGGGACACCACACGCCCTCCGCCCACTGGCTCCTGTGGCTGTGCCCCTCGCGTTGGCTGCGGATTTGCTGAGCTGGGTTGTTTGGAGAAAGACAGCCACTGCCCTGCCCGAGGCTGGGCTCTCTCAGGACGATGATCCATGCTCCTCGCCCTGGGATCCACTGTGACCGCTCGCACTGCCCGTGCTCGGTGCTCCCGGGCTGTGGCTGTTTCACAGCCTGGGGAGCTTTTCTGAATTGTAACCAGCTGTGCTGTGGAGCGAAGGTGAGTCCCCACGAGTGCCGTGGACAAAGGGTGGGCGTGGCTGCGGCTGGCATTCTTTTATTTTTTTAAATACATTTTCATTGATTTCAGAGAGGAAGGGAGAGGGAGAGAGAGAGAGAAACATCAATGATGAGAGAGAGTCATTGATTGGCTGCCTCCTGCACACACCACACTGGGGATGGAGCCTGCAACCTGGGCAGGGAAACCCCAAGGCGGAGCCACCGGCCTACTCATCTCTCCCAGGACTCGCCCCAAGGACGTCGTCAATAAGTCACATGGGGCCTGGGGGAAGGCTTATCTTTTTCAAGAACACGAAAACGATGCAAATATTTCTGCTCGAAAAAGTCCAGATATTAGGCCCCCACGTGGACGGCACCTTTTCTTGACATGTCTACACGGACGACCAGGTGTGAAGGACCCTGGGCTCCTGGAGAAAAACAGCCTTGCACATTCGTACAAACTCGCATGACGCTGGGGCTGCAGGCTGAGGTACTGGAGCCTTCCTGCTGGTCCCGTGTGACACTTCAATAGTCTGTGTAACGTTCGCCATTTCCCACGGGCCCCAGAGTGAACCGGGTGCTGGTGTGTGTGTGCGTACATGTGTGCGTACACGTGTGTGCGTGTGTGCGTACGTGTGTGTGTGTGTACGTGTGCGTGGGTGATTGCGTGTCAGCTCAATAACTGAGAGGTCCTGGGTGAGGACCCCAACATAGGCCTTGTGTGGGTCACCATTCGACCCCAACGCCCAGCAGAGCATGTTCTTAACGTGTGTGACGCCTGGGCACGGTGCAGGCTGTGGCTGGAGTCCCCGAGGCTCTCTCGCTCCCTGATGTGGGGCGTCCACAGTCATCGGCCAAGTTGTTCACTTCCAGGCAGCGACCCCTCGTCGCCTGCGATGTCCATCTTCCTCGTCCTCTTCTGACCAGGACCCCCTTTTTATTGAGGGACAGAAATGTGCGTCGCTTAAACGACTGTATTTCCCGGCCCGGCCAGCCCGGCCAGTGGTTGAGCATCGACCTAGGAACCAGGAGGTGACAGTTCAATTCCCAGTCAGGGCACATGCCCGCGTTTCAGCTAGATCCCCAGTGGGGGGCGTGCAGGAGGCAGCGGATCAATGATTGTCTTTCATCATGGATGTTTCTCCCTCTCCCTCCCTCTCTGAAATCAGCAATTAAAAAAGAGACTGTTTTTTCCATCTTCTCTTCCGTGTGTGTGGGGAATGGCATATCAGACGACTCAGGGGCACATGGACTCCTGTCCCTCCCCATGTGGTTTTCTGTCTGGAAGATGTGAAGGCTGGAGGCCCGATAACCGTCGGGCACGTGAGGCTGTCTGAACACAGGCGGGAACGTGGCCACGGTGGGAAGCAGAGACTCAGAGCCGGCCCCACGCCTCCTGCCGGAGGGGAGTCCGTGCCAGCCCCCGATTTCCCACTCCAGGCTTCACTCTTCGTGGAAGAAAAACGAGCCTCCACGTGTGTTAGGTCACCGTGATGGTGTCAGCCAAGCCCGAGGCTCAGGGACACAGGCACAGTGAGGAATACTCGTCAGCCTGCATTTTTCAATTCATGAATTTATAAGTGAACCGGAATCTATCGATTTCTCCCGGGACAGAAGGACGGATCAGCACATTTTACTCACCCACTGCGTCTCTCTCACCCTCATTTATCTCTTCGCTACACCCATTTGCTGACACAGCCTGGATTTTATCCCAACCCACCATCACCGGATCACAGGTCCATTGTTTATCCTTTATTTCAAGAGTTACGGCGGCGCAACGGCGGTTTAACTCTACTTCCCCAACTCCTTTTGACTCATCCACCTAGAGCTGAACAGTGTTTGCGACAATTTCTCTCGCAAATGATCCCCTCGTTTGGGATTTAATCTCCTACTTGGCTCTCGTGTTTATTGGTGTCATTTAGGATTAGATTCGCTGCAGGTGTTTGAAGTCAGAAAGCAAGAGGCTTAATCAGATGGGATGGCGCCACTTGGAAGGAGCCGGAGGTTGGCAGGCGGAGTCGGGGCTCCCCGGTCCTCCGTGCCCCTGGCCACTGGGCTCTGCTCCTGGGGAGGAGGGGGAGGGGAGCCCCACCCCCCGGGCCCCCCGGAGCCGCACACACACACTCCTCGTGTTCCTTTGTCTAAAATTGTGGTCACCATGGCCCCATGAATGGGGGAAGCGGGAAGTGTTGTTCACCTGCATGTGTGGGCCTGGCCGGGGTCCCCTCCCTGGGAAAGTGGGGAGAACTTGACATCGGGGCCGGAGCAGGCGGGCCCCCCCCTGAGCCCTGAGGGAAGCAGAAAGACCCGCAGGCTGGGAAAATGCGAGCACCCTTTTCCTTTTCCAAATAGACGGAGCTTTATAACTCGGCAGAGAAAGGCTGGCGGAGCTGGGTTTTCAAAACAGTCGCCCTAGGGGTAGCCCGGTCCGGGCTCCCTGGGAGCCCCAGTCCCGCCGGGACCCCCAGGCCCCAGGTGTCCGGGAACCAGCAGGTGGGTTGCTGGTGGAGCCCCAGTCGCTCAAGGGCGTCTCCTTCCCTTGAGGTTAAGCTGTGAATTGTGTGGTCCATTGTTCGCTTGGGCACCACGGGGCG
>NW_005871829.1:161803-175657 GCF_000147115.1 Myotis lucifugus | reverse complement strand
ACACCTGCCCTGTGCCCAGCCCAGCCACGGAAGGAGGCCCCCCTTGTAGGCCCGAGTCCCGTGCGCATCTCTACAAGCCACCAAGTACACGCACCGTGTCGTTCATTCCTGCATGGCTGATTCATGTTCCTGCCGCTCACTCTTCTCCACGTTCCCGGGGGGTAGGCAATATATCGCATTTATGTTTCTGTGCCGGTGCCTATAATTGCATTCCAAATGATAGGTGCTCAGAATGTTTATTGAGATAAAGGATGAAGGAAGACCTATGTTTATAGCAGACTGATAGTCAGAGAACCGACTGCCCTCCCACTCAGAGCAGCTGCAATGGCTGGGCAGACGGAGACATAGCTCAGTCGGGCGCAATAACTCCTAGAAGCTCAGGGCAATGACCTCGGGAACCAGGGAGACGACAGAGCACGGAGCCTGCGTGTGCCCCGGGCAGCTGCCACACTGAGGGGGTGGACGGGCGGACGGGCCAGAGCAGGAACCAGAGCCTAGACTCCCCCAAGTCACGGTCTAAACAGGGGCCATGAGACATGAGACGGGATGGTAGCCGGAGCCATCACCGCCTCTCCCCTCCCTCGGAGCTGCCGAGGGCCCTCCTTCTGCTCACGTCTGCAGTGAGGGCAGAGCGTGTTTGCCTTCTGAGATGCCCACGGTGCTCACATGGGTACACACACACACACACACGTGCACACACACACACACATGCACAGGCACATCCACACATAACACACATGCACACACATGTGCACATGCACGCACACATGCACACACATGCACACTCGCGGAGCTGGTTTCAGCTCTGAAGCGCCTTCACTGTCTCCTTGGCACAGACCCGTGTTTCCCAGGAGGCCGTGCAGGACTGAGGCCGCCTCAGCACACAGCAGCGCACCGCGTCCTGGTCGTGGTGACCATGCGTGTGACTCAGGGAGCGCGGGCTGCTCCCTTCTCGAGGGGAGTGACAGGAGGGCCCCAGGCGTGCACCGCCCCATCGGGTCCCTGTGCGCACTGACACGGGAGCCCCGGCCGGACCTGTCCGAGTTCTCACGGCACCGTCTGGGCGTGGAGAGCGAGCAAACCCTCCCTGAACCGGTGTCACTCTCCCCGCCGTCTGAGCTGGAGAGCTGCACGCGATTCCCCCCCAACGCTAAGAAAGGGTGGACGGCGCACCAGGCACTTCAGTCCTTTTTCTGTGAAGACACGAAGGTGAGGGGACAGCGCAGACAGTGTGCTCGCTCCACGGCCGCAGGCGGGTCCCGGGAGCTGTGAGCCGACGGGTCACCTCACACACATGCTCTCGTTCAGTCAATTAATGGACATGTTTTAGGTAAAGGGACGGCAGTGGTGTCCGTCCCCCCGACTGACTTCTGTGCCTCCAACAGCCGTGGGAGCTGCCCGTCAGCGTTGGTCTGCGTGTTGGGGTGCAGTACATATGTGCACATGTGTGTTGGGGTGCAGTACATATGTGCACATGTGTCGGAGAAGCTCCTCTGCTCTGTCTGTTCACAGGAGGCTGTGTTCCCCGCATGTGGGCTTCCCATGCACCAGGCGGGTCTCAGCGTCCGCCGGGCGTCTGACAGTTCAGTCAGGTCTACCGTCCCCTGGAGAGCGGATCAGACCCGCAGGCTAAGGGCTCAGCCTCACAGAATCCCCTCTCCCCTCCCTCCTCCCCCTTCTGAGGTCAATCAATAGTTCAGACTGTCCCGGGGCTCCTGACCCCTGGCTGTGAGCCAGTCCCTCTGGCCCCACCTCCGTGGCTGCCACTGATTTGCTGGAATGACTCTCAGAAGTGAGGACGGTGCACCTACCCGGTCACCGGCCTTTGACAGAGGATCCAACGCAGGAGCAGCCAGAGGAGCCGCCCAGGACGAGGCACTGGGCAGGGGCCCGGGGCTCCCACGGCCACTCCCCCCTCCCAGCACCTGCACCTCCCACCGCCCTGCAGCTCTTCTGACCGCAGCTCTGGGTCTTTCTGGAGGTTCCTTACACAGGCAGGGTTGACTAAGCCATTGGCCATTGATGGTCAGTGCCACTTCCAGCCCCTCTTCCCTTCGGGGAGGCTCCTCTCACTTAAAATATCCCCAGGGAGGCCCCGGCCTGTGTGGCTCAGTTGGTTGGGCCTCATCCATGCACTGAGAGGGCGCCAGTTCGATTCCCGGTCAGGGCACATGCAGGGTTACGGGCTCGGTCCCTGGTGGGGGGCGTGCAGGAGGCAACTGATGATGTTTCGCTCTCATGTTGATGTTTCTCTCCCTCTCTCTAAAAAATCAATAAAACTTAAAAATTCTCAGGGATTTAGGAGTCCCAGTGCCAGGAACAGGGATGAAGACCAAATACTAGTATGTATTTCTTTTAAAAATATTTTTATTGATTTCAGAGAGAAAAGGAGAGGGAGAAAGAGAAACATTAACGATGAGAGAGCATCATGGACTGGCTGCCTCCTGCACGCCCCACACTGGGGATCAAGCCTGCAACCCGGGCATGTGCCCTGACCGAGAATCAGACTGTGGCCTCCAGGTTCCTAGGTCGACGCTCAGCCACTGAGCCACGCCGGCCGGCCAAACACGTATTTGTTATTCTAAGTCACAGTGTCACAGTGTGCACGTGTGTTCAGGTGATGGTGCCGGTGGTCCAATCAGCACTAGGAGGGAGCGGCCCTCCTTGCACCAGGCTCTGGAACGGCACCGTCAGCGACACTGTCCGCACCCCCGACCGGCGTGGTTTTGTGCCTTGAGGTCTCGGCTGGCTCTGGGTTGAAGCTTTCTAAGAAAGCATTTTCCATATTCCCAGTCTTGTACGTTCATCTTGCTTCCCGGGAAGCACTATTTGCTTATTGTTTGGGGGCTATCCTCTGACTAGTAAAAACCTAGACGTGTGTGTCTAGGAGACACGTTTGAACAGGTGCGTGAAACATTGTTCAGTTCCTCTGATTTAGGCAGTTGACTGACTGAGGCAATAAGAGCGATCACAGTCACTTGCTCTTTAGAGACCGAAAGAACTTGCTTTCCGGCCAGAACGTTATCGCCAGAATTTTGTTGAATGTCAGGAATAATTTGGACATTAGCTTGTGAACTTTCCTTAATGATACATATTAATATTCTAGGCTTTTAGTGTCTAGTCAACAGAACTGTCTTTTATCATTTAAAAAGTCAGTGCTGCCCAAAATCCTACAGCATTCAAAATATCCTCCATTGAAATGGAAACCAAACCGTGCTAACTACTAATCTTCGTTACATTCTTTAATCTGAGTAAGGTATTTAAGTTAGCTTAGTGAAAAAACAGAAAATACATTTTTTAAACCAGGGTGGAACTGTCTCTTGAATTCATATGTCATAGCCAAGCTCCTTCTAAGCATGTATGTGCACGTGTGAGCTGTTGAAAGCATGCATTTTTAAAAGGTTAACCTATTAATATTGCACTTTAGAAGGAAAATACTACTTATCTGTCATTTACACCAGGCAGTTTTGGTTATAGGCCATGTCCTCCGCTCTGGCATTTTCAAGAAAAAAAAAGACAATATTATTTATAGGATATTGAGTAGGTCACAGGCGTGCCAGGAAGGGTAAAGAATCAGGCTGAGGAAGGCTCGCTCCGAAATGTGCCATAGGATTGCCCAGAAGACATACCACTGCTCTGCTGCCCACACTGAGCTTCAAACACCCGTCTTTCCAAACCCCCGTCACCGTGCGTGAGGCTGGGGTTACCAGCAGGCCGCTGGTCCCCGCGGGTCCCTGCTCCATCTTGCCGCTCTCCAGAGAGAGGGTCCCCACCTCCTGTCCGTGCATCCTCTGCTTCAGATTTAATGTCTGGACAAGACGCTTCTGTGTGCACAGCCTTGTCAGCACCGGCACTCTAGCTGCAAGGGAGGCAGTGGAATCTAATGAGCAACATAAACTGATGAACGGAGTGGATCTAGAGGCATAGAAGCAGAATCTCGGAGGGAAGGCGGGGGAGGCTGGGTGGGTGGGAGGTCATCAACCAAAGACCTTGCTTGCATATATGCGTGGCCCATGGCCACAGACAGTGAGGGGTGGCGAGGGCCTGGGGCGGAGGGGGTGGGGGCAGGGGCCAGCTGGAGGGGGTCAAGGGGAGAGAAAGGAGGGCATGCTTAATACTTTCAACAATAAAGGTTTATTTAAAAAAATCTGGTTGGCGAAAAATAATAAAATATAGAGCATTCCGAGGTGACTTTCCCATCAGCCGCCGAGCCAGTCCTGAAAGTAATACACAAGGTGGAGCGTCCACCTTAAACGGGAGGAAAGAGAGCC
Organism: Myotis lucifugus; assembly: GCF_000147115.1. Classification (NCBI taxonomy): domain Eukaryota; kingdom Metazoa; phylum Chordata; class Mammalia; order Chiroptera; family Vespertilionidae; genus Myotis; species Myotis lucifugus. The sequence goes on along the minus strand of NW_005871829.1, from coordinate 171,386 downwards.
AGTGGAAGAGTAAATCCTGAATCCGGCTGGCCGGTCAAGGTCACAGGGAAGGCAGGCAGTCAAGGTCACAGGAAAGGCAGGCCAGTCAAGGTCATAGGAAAGGCAGGCCAGTCAAGGTCACAGGAAAGGCTGGCCAGTCAAGGTCACAGAAAAGGCTGGCCGATCAAGGTCACAGGAAAGACAGGCCGGACAAGGTCACAGGAAAGGCTGGCCGGTCAAGGTCACAGGAAAGGCAGGCCAGTCAAGGTCATAGGAAAGGCAGGCCAGTCAAGGTCACAGGAAAGGCTGGCCAGTCAAGGTCACAGGAAAGGCAGGCCAGGCAAGGTCACAGGAAAGGCCGGTCTCCTTACCCCTCAGGCCATTATTCCACAGACACTGTGCGCCCACCTCCCGCTAGGGGATTTAAACGGGCCATGGGTGGTGGGGTGTGCCCATGATAACCTCACCTGAACCCCAAACCCCAAAGCCTCCTCAGTTCAGTCTTATTCTTGGGTTTATCCTGACTTGTCTCAGGGCTACAGGGACCATCGCCACCTGGGGACCCTCTCGGCGATCTCATCTTAAAGGTGAAAGCTGCATGGCTTTTTCAAAAGGAGCTATGGTCGACTGTTCAAATTTCACTTCTATTCTTCTTCCAGCCCCTTTCCCCGAAGCAAGGCTTCCTGATTTATAAATCTAATGTTTGCCTTGGCCATGTTGCTTTGAAGGGTAAGAAGGGAGAGGAGCGAGGTGTTGGCAGAAATCCTATAGACCCATTTTGAGGGGTGATTAGAAGTGATTGCATATTTATTACATTTGAACGTGCCGATACCTAGAAGGGAGAAAAGACACATCATGATGTTACTGGGAACACAAGACCCCGGTTACTATCTTGGGCGATTCATTTTCCGTCTTTATCGAAATGCAAATGTTTTTATGGAAACTGTCAGAACCGCACGCACACTTCTCCTCCTTGGGTTTGACATTAGTAGGAGTTTTCCATTTATTTTCATAATCTCCACGAATGCTCTTCTCACGGCTATTGTTAAAGGAAAAATTATTCATGACACGTGTGACAACAGCAGGGCAGACTTTACTCGGGATTAGTGTGGCAAGTACGGGGACGGCCGCAGCGCTCTCAGTGGGAAGCAGAGACTGGGCCCCTCGAATGCAGCGGGGTGGGCGGGGCTTTGCAGCCGAGTGGCAGGTCTTGGGGCCAGAAACCTCCTGAACGGGAGAGTGATTCTCGAGAAACTGACTTGATGGACGCTGGCCGAAGGTGGCCAGGTGGTCATGCTACCGGGAACCCCCGGGTGGGCTAGGGCTGCCTGTCGCTGTGTCCAATCACAAAGGCGGGGTTGAATCCTATAAGGTTGAGAAGGCCAGCCCACCAAGAAGACAGGTGCTTACAGGCATCGAATCCTGCCTCCCAGCAGGTGCAGGGAACGGGACTATGAAGGGGAAGGGGCTGGGGTGGGGCTGGGGACAGAATGCAGCTACGTGCAGCCCTGGGGTCCGCAGACGTCAGCTATTGTCCTTAGTCCTCAGGCGACGAGATGATGGTGAGAAGATGATGTGGGTGAAATGATGTGGATGAGATGATGGTGAGGAGATGATGGTGAGGAGATGATGTGGATGAGATGATGGTGAGGAGATGATGTGAATGAGATGATGTGGATGAGATGATGTTTTGACTCCTGGTGGGTGGGCCTGACCCTGCCTATCGGTTCTGCTCGCTGGATTCACAGCTAAGTCACCTCCTCAATCGCTTCACACAAGCCTGCAAAGGAAACTTAAGAAAAACATAAGCCCCTATTCACATGTAAGAAACTTCACCCCCTGTTCACTTACGTACCTGTGCTCTAGTATCTAAAATAATATGATTACCTTTCAGAGTAATTCAGGTGCTCTATCAGTCAGGTTATAATCCCCCCCTATCAATCAGAGCTCACCTGGGGACGGAGGGGTAGCCAGGTATTGACGGTGGGGGGTCTGGCTGAACCGACTTAGCAGGATTCGGGCTAACACCGGGCTTCAAGGACATGACCTGAGTCCGAGGCCAAATCGAAAAAGAGCTCGGAGGAAGCTGGCTGGCGTTTGGACCGGGAGAGTCTTTGTCAGTATGTACAGTTCTGTCCAGGGACTACACCCAAGTTTACTTAACCGCCCCCAGCATTCCACAGTTAAAAATAACTTTACTAGATGCACCTTTGTGCATAGCGGCGCAGTTTCACATTTAGAGTGCCTTTTCGGACGTAGATTCCTGGATTAAAGGATTTGGTGATTGCAGGGGATTATCAAAACCCTTCAAAGAGCCGCCGCAGCCAGCACGGGCTCCTGCCTCCCCCGCCCTCCGGTTCCAGCAGTCCCCACGCTGGCGGCTGGAAGAACAGTGCTCTACGCGTTGTGCATTTCCAGTTTTGTGGGGTTTTTATCCCTAGTTGACATATTTCCAGTCTGTTATTCAGTTACACAGTCTGTGAAATGTAAGGATCTGGTGGGCAGACTGCGTTTTATTTTTCTTCTTACCCCTGGATTTTGGCTCAGGGTCTAGAAGCTGGGTTTTCACAATCACCTTGGGTGAATGAACGACATTTGTTTACTGTCTCTGTGAATTCCCCCCACTTTTCTATTGGGGGTTAGCACTTTTTACAAAAATATATTTTTATTGAGTTCAGAGAGGAAGGGAGAGGGAGAGATAGAAACATCAATGATGAGAGAGAATCATGGATCGGCTGCCTGCTGCACGCCCCGCACTGGGGATCGAGCCCGCAACCGGGGTCTGTGCCCTGAAGGGGAATCGAACTGTGACCTCCTGGCTCACAGGTTGATGCTCAATCACTGAGCCACCGGCCGGGTGTGCTTTTAAGACACAGTAATCCCAGCGTAAAGATGAAGATTCTTATCCAGTTCTGGGGTTGCCATTCTGTGAGAGAAATGGAGGTTATTAAAGGAACCTTTCCAATAACCACGTATTGTCTCACAGGCTGTTTCCATGGAAACCAAAGCCTTGACTGAGGGAGCCCCATCCAGGTGGCACGGACCACAGGATGAATGCGATTTCCCTCCCTCGCTCACCTGTCATCGGGAACTTAGAGAGAGCTTCCTTCTGTCTCTTTGGGAGCAGTTGTCTCGTACGTGGAGGGTCTTAACGTTTTAGATGATTTTGTGGGTGGACAGCACCGTGTGGCCCACAGGACCTCTCACGTGGGTCTCAGGCCCCTGGACCCGTGGTCGGCAAACTGCGGCTCACGAGCCACCTGCGTCTCTTTGGCCCCTTGAGTGTGGCTCTTCCTAAGCCTTAGGAGTGCCCTCATTAAGTTAATAACAATGGACCTACCTATATAGTTTAAGTTTAAAAAATTTGACTCTCAAAAGAAATTTCCATCGTTGTCCTGTTGATATTTGGCTCTGTTGACTAATGAGTTGGCCGACCACTGCCCTAGACAGTCAGCAGCCTGGGCCTTAGAGGTGCAGGAGGAAATCTTACCGTTGCACTTCCCGGCCCGGGCCCGATCACTCCGCAGCAGCCATGGGCACCACCGTGGGCCGACTTACAGCCAACACCTCACAGGCACAGGCACAGGCACAGGCACAGGCACAGGCACAGGTGCGCTGGGGCATGCGCCCCTGTGGGGCCGTGGGTTCCTTTTCCCTCCACCTTCTTCGGTGGAGCCGACTCGGCTAGTCACTGACTCTCAGACTTCAACCCTTCGCCGGGGAGCGGATGGGCTGTGATGACACCTGAGACGCCAATCAAATCCATGCCTCCCCTTTGCAACAGCAGGGAGGGACTGGAGAGCGTCATGCTGAGCGAAACACGCCGGTCAGAGAACGACACGTATCACGTGATCTCACTCATGTGGGATCTGCTGAGCCAAACAAACTGATGAACAAAAATAGACCCAGAGACACAGAAGCATGAACAGACCGTTGGACCTCCGAGGGAAGGCGGGGCGGGGGCAGGGTGGAGAAGTGAGCTGATGAACTGTGTGCATTCGTGCCTAACCCGTGGGCATGGACAATGGGGTGGTGGGGGCCTGGGTCCTGGGACAGGAGCGGCTGGGAGAGGTTAATGGGGGAGAAGGGGACCTATGTCATACTTTCAACAATGAAAATTCAAAATATAAATAAAAGAAAAAATAGCGACCAAAGGAACATTGACATTTGAAAACAAACAAACAAAATCCATGCTCACATCAATGATCTCATGACCCAGTTAGAGCCCGCCCACAGCCCCTTGATCCTGGGCTGGAGGAATGGTGAGTTAGCAGCGGATAAGGGGGCATGGCCTGGAGTTTGAGGGGCGTTGGGACCCGGGCAGCTGCCTGTGGGCTCGCCCAGCACAGCTTCCGGAGGCGAGCTGCACTCAGTGGCCGTGGCATCTCTCCCCGCTTCTCTGGTATTCCTCCCCCACGGGGGGCCCTGCTTTCTCAGGGGGACATCGGGGCATTAAAGGCGCCATGACCCCTGGAGATGCTGCGGTGGAACTGGGGGGCCCGGCACGCTGTCCCTCTGAGCTGCCAGCCCGAGGGATGTGAACGGGCTTGCCTTCTCGTTCCCGCCAGCTCCCGCCCGTTCAGGGTCAGATCCAACCCCCGAGTGTGAGGGTGACAGGCGCCCCTGCTCAGCCACCTGGCACACATGTTAGGCGACCAGTCGCGAGGGCTGGCGAGTGCCCTGCAGCCTGCCTTCCTGGGTGGCACGGGTGGTAGGAGGTGCCCCAGGCCCTGGGCCCCGGGGCGGGGACGGACAGGCATCCACATTAACGCCTCCACTCCTCAACCAGGGGGCCTCGGTCCCAGGCCTCCCCTGTCTGTGCGACGGCTTCTCATTCGGAGACGAGTTTCATTTGGCCTTTCTCACTGAGCAGGTGAGCAGATGAGGTCACGTGACGTACAACATGGCACAGATAATGCTGGACGAAGCTGGGGCTCAAAACACACACCTCTCCATGGCCCTTCCCTCGGCACAGCTTACAACCCCCAGCTCCTCCCCACAGAGCAGAGGGCCTCCTATGGTTTCAGGTGGCCCGGCCGAAGGTGCTGGGCAAACAGATCTCAGTCCTCCCTTCCCGCCTGTGCACAGGTGCCCGCTCAGAGCAGGCGCCGAGGCAAGCTCTCCCGGAAAACCCAGGGCCCCCATGTCTCTGTTCCGGGACATGAACAAGAGTCTCACTAACTTCATGACAGTGATCGCTGAGGTGTCTGAGGAGTTCCCAGAAGATCATCCAAACCCAGCCCGGCTTTCTAATCGGATCAGCGTCGCTTTTCCCCGACGCTGGCCGCCAGGATGGTTCTGTTGATAACGTCTGCGTGGAGCGTGCCTGCCCACCTCGATATAAATTCCTTTTAGGGCCCAGGAAACCGGGCGTTAGGAAGACAGACGGGGAGGCTGGGCGTGCGCCTCTGAGCTGTGAGCACTCCTGTCACACGTGTCCTCCCGCAAACCCGGCTCCTCCGGGCAAGGCCGTGGTCCCTCTGTGGCCAAATCCCTAAGATCCCGTTAGACTAGGTTCCGGCAAAACCCTCCGGGAGGATTTGACTCTCAACTGAAGCTTAAAAAATAGTTTAATTCTCCACGAAAGCTTAAAGGACGCGCCGGAGGGGCCGCGCGTAGCTCAGGGTCTGCTTTGATTCGCTACAGCTCCCGGGAGCCGGCCGTTTCCTTCCCTGGTCGTTTGTCATCTCGTGCGCGTTAGCTTTCCCACGTTAAATATTTATTCTTTAATACAGGAAAGCAATAACCGCGCGGCCCCCCTCTCCCCAGCCGCTGCCTCTCCAGCTGACTGGGGTGCTGGCCGGGGGCAGACTGCCCGGAGCTCGCTGGCTGCCGGAGCGCGGCGATGGTCTGGATTCGGGCGTGTGTTCCCAGGGCCGCGTGGAAGCTGTGTACTGAGGGAAGGCGAAATGAAGTTTTAAATCACAAACCCGCTCATTAGCAGATGAGCCTCACAGACACAGGAGGGACATGGGGAGGGGTTGTCACTGCGCTGGCCATGCAGCACAGCCCTTACTTCACCAGAGTAAACATCTCCTGTTGATTACGAACGACCCCCTCCAGGTCGGCCGGGTGGTCCCACACGTAAGGGCCGGGCAGCATCGCGCTGAGCGGGGCCTGGTAGGGGGGGGGGGGACGGTCTGGCTGGGCTAGGACGGTCTCCCTCCCGTCTCTGGTGGTTGAACGGCTGTTGGCAGGAGAGACAGTGGGCTGTGTACTTGCCGTCCGCCAGCGCTGGCCGGGCTTGCTCAGATGGAGACGCCGGGCTCCGAGCGCGGGAGCCTGCAAGACCTCTGAGGCCCCGTCTCAAAACCCAGTGAGTGAGACCTTCCGGTCTGACTCTTGGTGATCCGAAGGGCCGACCTCGGTCACTGAAAGCGCTCAGTGCAGTCTGGCCCGAGGTGGGAGGGATTGGGGTTGTTTTCATCGAGCAGAAGGAGGCGGAGTGAAGCAGGTGCTGGCCGAGCAGGGCCTGAGCGCGTGGATCAGTGGCGGGACAGCACAGCGTCGCGACGCCCTTCTCTCCTGGGGTCACGGAGCCGTTCTCATCTCGTGGCTGGAGGCGGCCTCCTCAGGACAGGAAGTCCGCTCGTCTACGCTCCGCATCTCGGGGTGAATCTAACGTCGCCCCCTCGTGACGTTTATAACGCGGAGGGAACGGTGACGGTTTTACTGTTCGAAGGTCATGTTCTATGTGGGTGGCAGGGACACTGGCTTTCTAGTGTGTGATGCCAGGAGCAGGGTGTCTGAGCGGAGTGGGTGTGAGTAGAAATGTAGAACCAGGGGGATTTTCTGCAAATAACTTTCTGGCCGAGCGACTTCATTTACCCTTGGACCCGGCTGCCCTTACCTTAGGGGCCACGCCACAAAACCCACGCAGAGGTCACGGCCGCTCCAGTTCCATGTGGAATGCGGCCAGCCGCGTGGACTGTGGTTTCATGAGGTGCGGGCGTGTGAAGCAGAGGGGATCATGGCCGATCCGATGACACGCTTTTGCAGTTAAGACCTCAGTTGGGCCTCTGGGCTGCTCCCGCGTCTCGGCTGCTGTACACTGTGCTGCAGGCAGCGTAGGGATGTCTCAGCTTTTGGGATTCGCGTTTACAGGGATGTAAGTGCAGCACGGGGTCATCGTCAATGTCACGGTCAGCGCTGTGCATGGCACCAGGTGGGCACTGACTTATAAGTTACATGAGTGTCCAACCTCCAGGCTGTACACCTGAAACTGTACATTGTTGGATGTCACCTGCAGTTGAAAAAAGAAAGAAAAAGAGAGAAAATGTAAACAATCACGACAAGGACCTTGGCTTGGCCTTGAGTGTTTCTTCATCGGGAGGCGATTTACAGTCAGAATGAAGGGGACGCGCAGGCCCGGGCGGAGGCGCGCGTGTTGGTGACCTGGTCGCGAGTCTGCACACGGGAAGGTCAGCAGGTGTGAGAGGAAGGCGCTCGCGGTCGTCACTCGGTTGGCTCATTCCAGGGGTCGCACCGCATGGCATTGCGCTTTGACTTACATCAGGGTCCCAGGCTGTGGCTGGAAAAGGATGCGCTGTGCTCAGCCCGATGGGAAGTTGTGTGGCTCCGAAGAGGAACGGCACAGGCTCTGGGACGGTGACAGCGGCGTTTCTGCTCGGGAGGCTCCCTCCCTCTCAGATGTACAGTGACAGTCAGTGGATGGGTGGCTCCTTCCCTTGGACCGAAGGCATCGAGGTGTAACAGCTTTTTCATCTCGATCCCCGTGGGGAAATTCTGTCTGCCACCCCCGGGCGAGACAATGAAGGGCTGTCACAAGTGCCATGTCGTTGTCCTTGTGTCCAGGTAACAGGAAGCCAGGGCCCAGGGAGGTGGAGGTGGTAACCTGGGTACGGCATTCCAGCTGAGCCTGGCTGGCGTGGCTCAGTGGTCGAGTGTCCACCCCTCACTGGGGATGGAGCCCCCAACCCAGGCAGGTGCCCTGACCGGGAATGAACCGTGACCTCCGGGTTCATAGGTCCACGTTCAACCACTGAGCCACTCCGGTCGGCCGGGCTGCTTCAAACTTCTTAAAGGGACTGTTATGGAGGGAACAGCCAGGAGGGGTCTGGCCCTGCTTAAAGGCCCAGGTGCCGTCTTACCCACAGGCAACTACAGAGGGTGCCGTGGCCGCCGGGGGAGGGTGCACAGCCGGCGTGGGTCTCCGTGGTTACCTGCTGTCCAGGCCGGCCACGCTCTCCTGCAAACCTGTGCTCACGGCCCAGGGGCCACGATGCCCGTCCAGCACACGCAGCCCTGACCAGGGCGAGCCAGCCCCAGGGTCAGCGTCCTCTGTGAAGGCGGCTCTCCGGGTGTTTACCGCCGGGAGGGACCCTGAGGCTGTGGGTGGGCACAGAGTCTTGAGATAAGGAAGCTCCATTATGAACATCAGACTCAGAAGGAGGCGCGCGCCGTCTAATTTCGTCTTCCTTTTAAACGTCGTCGTCGTCGGCTTCTCAGATCCAGGAAGGAGGACCCGCCCCAGATCAGGGCAAACGCAGGCCCTGGAGGCCCTGCCCTCCCCGCCTCTCCCGCTGCGAGCTGGCGAGGCCTCTGTGGTTCTGAGGGGATAATGAGGTGACTCGGTGTTTGGACTGAAGACCATGTGGATAGAAAAGGCAAACCCGGATCGTGGGAGGTTTCGACAAAGCCCTTCCTCCCGATTCCGCTTAATTTGATTGTGAGACGTCGAAAGCAAGATTCTCGGCGGATCCGCCGTCTTAGGAGAACCGGCTGTGCTATTTTTGGGGTCTTTGTTGGTTAGTTCGCTGCCTGCAGAGTTTTCAAGAGCAAAGTATGGCCCGGCCGGAGTGGCTCAGTGGTTGAGCGTCCACCCATGAACCAGGAGGTCATGGTTTGATTCCCAGTCAGGGCACAAGTCAGGATTGTGGGCTCGATCCCCAGTGTGGGGCGTGCAGGAGGCAGCCGATCATTGATGTTTCTCTCTCTCTCCCTCCCCCTTCCTCTCTGCAATTAAAAAAAATAAAAAATAGCGTGTGTGTCCGTGGAAGCCTCGTGGCCACTGGAGTCTCAGTAAGTGCACGAGGCATCTGTCCGTTCTCTGATTGATTGATTGATTGATTGACCTTACACGTTTGTATTGAGGCCCATGGAATGCCAGGACCTGCTCTGGGCGAGGAAGCGGCCCCAGGGCCACCAGGCTCAGGGCTGTCGGGTGGAGAGCGTCCGCGGCTGTCAGTTTTCTGTTCACGATCAGCCTGGAGTCAGACCAGCCAGCAGAGCCTTCAACGGCAGGGAGACCCCCAAACGCACGTTTAAAAGGGGTCTCCATGTGGTCCTGTTCGGTCCCTGTATTGTGGATGCCTGTGCACGAGGCGTACACCAAGGCCTCTCCTCCCAGCTCCTCGCTGCGTCCTCCCAGTAACGTGTGTCCCAAGCGCTGCGTGGGCACACCGTGTTCTCGGGCCGGCGCCGCGGGGTCACAGTGACTGGCAGAGCCTGTGCCATCGAGGGCCGGCTCCTCTCCACGCCGTGCTCAGGTGTGTCGTGTGCCTCGCCTTAGTTTCTCCTGAACTGTGTTCCGTTCCACGTTGGGGATCCAGGGGAGAGAGGCCTCGGCCTGGTGGGCGCCCTG
>NW_005871829.1:158198-161134 GCF_000147115.1 Myotis lucifugus | reverse complement strand
TCTCTGAGACACAGACCGGAGCTTGGAGACGGGCGCCCTGTGGGGCAGCTGAGCTCAGCGAGGCCTCAGCAGGGCCCTGGCTGAGGCCACAGGCGGGCGAGGCCGCCAGCAGCCTCGGCTGAGTGTTGTGGTGCGAGAGCATCCAGGCCGCACGAGAGGAGCGCAGGTCCAGTGTTTGCAGGGCGTCCTCTCTGGGCACCAGGCACCTGACCCCCAGGAGCAGGCACCCCTCCCTCCCCTCAGTGGAGTGGACGCCGAGGCCCAGCGTGAACCCATCCGCCCGGGGCACGGCCTCGGGTGAGTGCTGCTGCTGTTTCTGATCTGACGGCTCTTTCTCTTCATTCTCTCCCTTCGAGAGGAAGGACCGTAGATGCTCTGAGGTCCAGGCTGTTCGTGGAACCGTGGATGCAAGTCCATGCAAATAAGCGAGCCTTTTAGCTGGACTTGTCCTTCCCCAGCACCGTCACATGCACACACACACTCATACACACACCCACATGCACACACATATTCACACACACACTCATACACACACCCACATGCACACACTCACACACACTCATACACACACCCACATGCACACACTCACACACACTCATACACACACCCACATGCACACACACACTCACACACACATACTCACACACGCACACACACACACAGACACATACAGCCACACACTCACACATGCACACACGACACACACGATGCACACACATGCAGGTACACATGCACACTCATACACACAGGCATACTCACACACGCACACACATGTACACACTGATACACACACACACACACAGCCCATGGGGGCCGTGAACTCATCATTAAAACGAGCTTTGGGCGGTAGCTGTGGGATGAAGGCTGTCGCCACGAGCAGGGTTCGGAGAGGAGGCGATTTGATTTCACTACGTGGACAGAGCCCTGACAATACGGGGGATTTAGCTCAGCTCCACGCGTGATTGAAGAGGCACTCGATAAAGAGGGGAGATAAGCAGTGGCTGCAGAAGATGGGAGAGAAGGGAGGCCGAGCGGAAGGAGGTTACCATGGCAACTGCAGGCTCCCCTTTCCCGCAGGGACAGCCAGGTCCGGAGGGGCCACGGGACCTGAGAAATGACTGGGTCTCTGAAAAACTCCCCTCAAAGCCCCGCGTGGGTTTGTAGGTCTCTAAACGCCGACGACCTGTTTTTAACCTTCTTCACCCTTTCGGACCCTCCCGGCGTCCCCCCTTTCTGCCCGGCCTGTCATTGCACCCGTCTGGGGCGGGTCCTTGGCTCCCAGATGGAGCCGAGCTTCTGGTTACCCACAGACTCAAGCGTCTTCCAGGTGCGTTTTAAACGATGAGAATATGAGCTAAACCCCAAGAGTCGGAGGCCGATTCGGGGCCCGTGGGGCAGGTCCCCCCTGGGGAAGCCACTCTCTGAGGAGACGCCTCCGGGGGTTGGAGAGCTGGCAAGCTACACTGACCCCAGGGCTCCCCACTTCCCAGGGCGGGCTGGTCTCATGCAGGACCGGGTCATTCAGGGTCCTGCGTGCGGGCTCCATGGCTGCCCACATGTGGTCTCCACGGCTGCTCACATGTGATCTCCACGCTGCCTGCACCCTCCCGCTGGCTCCCACGCAGTCTCCACGGCTGCCCTCGCACTCCCGCTGGCTCCCACTGGGTCCCGTGTCCAGGCTACACTGCTGCCGCGGGGATCACTGAGTCGCCCCCGAATCCTTAAGGAAGCAGCCCCTTTGCTTCCTCTCTCGTGAGTGGACACTCGTATTTGCACGCGCACAGGTGCCCTCTCTCCTCGGCCTCCGCCCCCTGGTTCGTCAGGACACTTGAAAAGGGCTCCCCTGTCCGTGTCAGCCCACAGCCAGTCTCTCCTGAGGTTCTGTGCGCGTGAGAACGTGTTGGTTTGCAGGTGCAATCTGATCCGCTCTCATCAAATCTCTCCTGCCAGGGGCTTCGCCTCTTTCTCTGACCTTTTATTTTTGGACCAAAAGCTTCTTAGATGCCAAGTAGCAGGCCGGTTCCGCGGCCTCGCTCCTGCATCAGCGCCGTGTGAGCTCTGACACCGATGAAGGTACCTGTCGTGGCTCAACGAGGCTCAGATTAGCGCTACGAGACGGGGAGAGAGATGAGAGGGTGTTTGCTAATTACCTGCAATTCACGTCCCTGTTTAGAGTAGTGTTTCCTACACGATCAGAATTGATGGTCTAAAGTAAACTCGTTTTAAAAATGTCCATTTTCAAATAACAGCAATGAAATGGCACTTTAACCACAGCGGCGACTACACTTGGAACTGCTTACGTCATTGTCTGGGATCCGCCCGGAACCGTGAGGAACAGTCCTGCTGCGGAAGCCCCGGGCGGGGGTTCTGTGGGCGCAGCCCCTGCAGACGGGGCAGCGATCTGCGGGCCGCTCTGAGGTTAGGGTTCAGCTCAGCGCTCCCACCGTTTTCCCTGCTTTACCTCCACCAGGGAACTTTGGGCCCTTCGTCTGTTCTAATCTGGGGATAGCGCACACGCGAGTGATACTGACAAGGAAACATCAACCCCCAGATGCCAGCAGCACCCCCTTGACTTGGAAATGCCTCAGGAGGACGAGCCGAGTTGTCAGTAACAAGGCAGCCGATTCGAACTGAGTGTGTGTGACCTTTAGGGCTGAACTGAGTGTGTGTGACCTTTAGGGCTGAACTGAGTGTGTGTGTGACCTTTAGGGCTGAACTGAGTGTGTGTGTGACCTTTAGGAACTGAACTGAGTGTGTGTGACCTTTAGGGGCTGAACTGAGTGTGTGTGACCTTTAGGGCTGAACTGAGTGTGTGTGTGACCTTTAGGGCTGAACTGAGTGTGTGTGACCTTTAGGGCTGAACTGAGTGTGTGTGTGACCTTTAGGGCTGAAATGAGTGTGTGTGACCTTTAGGGCTGAACTGAGTGTGTGTGACC
>NW_005871829.1:151194-157271 GCF_000147115.1 Myotis lucifugus | reverse complement strand
GGCTTCCTGGTGTTGGTGTGGAGCTGAGCCCACACACCTCGGAGGTCTGCTGTGCTGTTTTCCCTGTACAGACAGACTTTGATAAAGTTTAGTTATAAGTCAGGCACAGTAACAGGTCAACAACAATCAGTAATACTAAATAGGTCAATTATAACAGTAACTAGTGGCTCGGTGCACAAAATCGTGCACTCGGGGGGCCCTCAGCCCGGCCTACACCCCCTCGCAGTCCAGGAGCCCTTGGGGGATGTCTGACTGTCAGCGAGGAGTGGGCCTAAGCCATCAGTCGGACATCCTTAGTGCTGTGTTGGGGGTGAAAGAGGCTCCCACTACCGCTGCTGTGCTCACCAGCCGTGAGCCCGGCTTCTGGCTGAGCAGCGCTCCCCCTGTGGGAGCACACTGACCACCAGGGGGCAGTTCCTGCATTGAGCATCTGCCCCTGCTGGTCAATGCATGTCATAGCGACCGGTCGTTCCACCGTTCAGTCCATTTGCATATTAGGGTTTTATTATATAGAAATGACTGTTCTGTGAATGGGTCTCTCAGAACACCTGCTCTGCTAGCCCTGCAGCGTGACACTCGGGACAAAGGGGGAATTCACACCCCGGGCGGGCCGAGGGATTGCAGTGAGCTGCTCAGAATGGGGGGCAACTGAAAACAGTGTCAAATCCACGCCCTCACAATCGTTAAGGACTCAGTGTGTCCCCTTCTCCACGCATCCGTGTGTGGAGTGTTGTAGCCCCACGTGATGGTAGCGACAGAGGTGACTGATGTTCAATGAGGCCGCAGGGCGGTCCCACCTCACAGGCTGCGGTCTTTACAGGAAGAGAAGGTGACACCACAGGCCTATGCATTGCTTCTTTCTGGGATTTTTTACTTGTTTTCAGAGCACAGGTGAGAGGTTCACTGTGTAACTGACGCCACGGGCATGAGGGAGCTGCTGTGTGACGGACGCTAACGCACCTTCATGGCTCTTCCGTGCTGACCTGCTGCCGGCCTCGGCCGTGCCGAGCGCAGGTGATGGGGAGCCCTGTGGGGATGGGCAGCCCCGTGGGGATGAGAGGGCCGGCGGAATGATGACCTCCCTCCACGGGTCCTCACCCCAACCCCGGAACCTGCGCATTTGCTCCTGTGTGTGGAGAAAGGGCTTTGCAAGGGTGACAAGTGAGGGTGTCCAGGTGGGAGAGGCCCTCGACTGTCCAGGTGGGTCCCAGGCAGACCAGGCCCTGAGGGAAGCAGGGATGGAGCCGGGAAGGGCAGTGATGCTGGGAGCGGGGCTGGGGGACATGGCCGAGTCCAGGCAGCATGAGGCACGGACCCAGGAAACGGGATCATTGGGGTGAAAGGTCAGGAGGGCGGCCCTGGCGATGGTCACAGACACAGGACCGGCCGACGGACTTGGGAGTTGGGTCAGCGCCTGTGCGGGACCCCTCTCCCTCTCCCTCCCCCGGGACCACCTGGGCCTTTTCCTCGCTTCGAGGGCAGCACGAGGCTCTGCTTCCTCAGGGCCCTTTGATTTCTTACGAAGGTGAGAAGGAAGAGTGGGGAAAGAGCTGGAAAAAGGCAGGGGGGTTGTAAATGCCTGCAGGGAGCCCGTGTCCCATACCTGAGGTGAGGCGAGTAGACAGAGCGCCAACTGCCACAGCCAGGGCTCTGGAATGTTCCCCCTGCACCCCCCCCCCCCCACCCTGTGCTCTCAGCTCCGCCTGACCTGACGCGGGGCGCAGCCGACAGCGCAGTCACTGTCGCTCTAGGACCTGCGGCTGTGGACAGAAGTGATAACGGTTTTCAGAAATGCAGGTGGATGTGGAGAGCGCAGGTGGAGAGGAATTAGCAACATGGAAATAGTCCGTGGAACGTACACGTCACACGAAATGTAACAAAACGCCGCACAAGTGTCCTCGGCCTTCACCGTCCGGTCCTGGCCTGATGCCTGGGTTCTGTCCGCCCACCTGGCTGCTGGGTGTGGGGACCTATTTTAGATCCTATAAATATGCGTATGGTTTTGCTTTTGGTCACGATCCTATGTTAGCGCCTGGATAATTCTAAACCCGCATGGAGGGCGTTGGGGAGGCTCCTCATGAAGGGATGACGACATGGCGCCACTGACACGGGAATGACAGGTCCGTGGGCAGACGTGTCCTCGTCCCCACTTCTGTGCACAAGGGGTTCGTCATCGCATGTCGGAGGAAAATGATATTCTACCACCACGTCCCAATGGAGCAACCACACACCATGGTATTTAACAACCTTTACGGACGTCTCATTTTGGGGGATAGGACGCTCCCAAATCTTGATTTTGATTCTGTCTCGATGACTTTGATGCTTGGAGTTTGTGGAAAGGGTCAAGCCGTCAGGGCGTTAGAAACAGGGTATGTTATTTTTCATTTCCTAATATTTTAGCGTGGACGGGCCTCTGGACCTTTCCAAATATATCTAATTTCCAGTCATCCGATTAATTGCTGCTTAAATATTAAACGACTTTGAATGGCCTTTGTACATGGCTCATCCATTCAACGGGGACTCATCTTCTATCCTGATTTTGGGTTATTTTATACTCAATTACTCTCCAGCCGAATTTTGCTTACTCTGCTGTATCTTCATTAAACGCTGCGTCTCTGCCAAGCAGGCGGCAAAGCACCTATAACAACGAAAGGCGCCGAGAAGCGGTGGGCGTCTGGGAAGCCCGGCTCCTGTCTGTGCTCGAGTCGCTGTCTACAGATGGTCTGATGAGAGAGGAGCCCGCCTGCTGAGGTTCCTGCTCTGAGGTCCTGCATATATGCATGAGCTCATCATCCGCTCTCAGTCTGGATATCGGACCAGCGTTTAGATCTCCATTTCGCATATTGACGGACGCCGTGCGCTGCCTGCTGCAGCCGGACCCCATTTATCAACGGGAACACGGCTCGTGGGGGGAACCATTTGTCAGTTAATCAAACTCTAATTATAAAATACAGTTTCCTCTCCAGACACAGGGGGAAAAAGCCCAAGCGAACATTGGAATGAGAACAAGTTGGGGTGGTAGTTTAAGCTATAGATCAAAGTCAAACATTAAATTCTTCCAAAATGTAACCAAGAGAAGAAAATTCTCCCCCTGGGAGTTGCAGGGTGAAATGATCTCAGATTGTTGGAATAAGTTATGCTTCCCAGAGGCAGAGAAATGCGTTCTGAGAAGAGAAGAAACAGAATGGTAGCCAGAGAATCTAGACGGTAAGACTTTATAAATATGAGGCCAACTGGGCCCAACCCGTGTGGCTAAATAAGCATCAACCCATGAACCAGGAGGTCACGGTTCCATTCCTGGGCACATGCCCGGGTTGCGGTCTCCATCCCCAGTAGGGAGTGTACAGGAGGCAGCCAATCAGTGATTCTCTCTCATCATTGATGTTTCTCTCTCTCTCTCCCTCTCCCTTCCTCTCTCTGTAATCAATACAAATACATTTTAAAAAAAAGATAAGGCTAAGAGCGAGTTTGGGTCCTGGTGAAATATGCCTGTCATTGGTCGTCTCCACGTGTAGCTCGATGGCTGAGTGTCAGGGACCATTGGAAAGGCTGTTCCGAGTTTCGGAGTAACTGAACGGATTGAACCGAGGGCACCTGCAGCTTCGGGTTCCGGCCTTTGGGCCCAGAGTGCGGCGTATGGCGTTGGTCGCATGGCCTTCTGACCTGATGGATGCGGGTAGAGAGCCTCATGAGTGCGAGGGGCTAACAGATGCCAGGCAGGCTGCCTGGGCGCCGGGCACAGATGGGCTGGATGTGAACCTGCCAACACGATGATAGATGGACTCGCTCTCCACGACTCTATCCTCGTCGACTAGGGAAGAACATTTGGCCAACCCAGCCCGAAGCGTCCAAAGCACAAGTCTGAAGTTTGACAATGAAAAGAATTAGATTCAACGAGTGTCGCTGGAGCCCACACTGCGGGTCAGGTGCGGTGAGCATGCCCGCGGCTCCTCATGACCCACAGGGAGGTGTGCAGGCAGCTGTGACACAACTCAGAGTGCAGCGTTCACCCCTCCTCCGGCCGGGGCAGAATTCCTTTGGGAAGGGGACACCCTGAGGGCAGGGTTTAATGGAGGAGGAGTCTGAATGGGGCCTTGAGCTGCAGTGGGATTTACGTCGGCAAACCCAGTGGCCACACGCTAACGAAGGAACCGGGTAGATGAAGCCACGGAGGCAGGAATGGCTGGCGTGTTCATATCGGTTCCCCAGTCGTGTGGGTAACGTGAGAACGGAGGAGCACGTGGAACAGAAAAGGCGGATTCGGCCCAGATTGAGGGAAGTGTTCAGAGTCCCTCTAAGAGCTTTGCTCTGCACACAGAGGATGCACAGAGAGGTGTGAGCAGGGAAGAATCTGATTTGTGCCAGAGTGGAAGAGGAATGGAAACCGGTGCAGACACTGTAGGAAATAGAGGACTAACTAAAAATAGCACTAAAAATAGCACTAAAAATAACTAAAAATAGAACTGCCACATGGCCCACACCCCCATTGCTGGGTATTTGTCGGAGGGGGAGTGAAGCCGCTCGTGGGAGAGAGAGCTGCTGGCCTACACTCCCTGCAGCATCGTTCCCAGCAGCACAGACAGAATCAGGCCTGTGGCTGGATGGACAAGCTGACAAGGTGGGGTGTATGCACGTGCAGTGCAATATCGTCAGCCGCGAGGAAGAAGAACCTGCTACCTGTGAGAATAGGGGTGGACGGGAGGGAGTTCGCTAAAGGAGAAGTTCAGACAGAAAGGAACCGCGAGGTGATCCAACGATGGGAACTGAGAGCAGGTGATGGCGCCCAGGGGCTGAGTGAGGGAGATCCGGGCGGGGCGGGGGGGTGCAGGGGGTGGGGGCGGTGGTGGCTGAAGGGCACCTACTTCAGCTATAAGATGCGCTATGTCTGGGATATGACCTACAGCATGGAAACCATCATTAAAAGTTGTGTGTCACACACTTGAAATCTGTTCAGAAAGTAGGTCTTAAATGTTCTCACCACGGAAAACAGAAATGGCGATTGTGTGAAGAGACGGGGGGGGGCTGACTGACCTAGGCGGTCCTCGTTTAGCAGTATTTGCATGTGTCAATCATTCACTGTACATCTTAGACGCACACAATGTCGCATGTCAATTACACATCAACTAGAGGCCCGATGCACGATGCGTGTAAGAGTAGGCCTTCCCTCCCCCGGCTGCCGGCGCCGGCTTCCCTCTGGCACCCGGACCCGGGCTTCCCTCGCAGCCCCAGCTTCGTCCGGAAGGTCGTCCGGAAGGACGTCCAGTCTAATTATTATATTAAATATTTATCTATTATTATATATCTATTATTATAGATAAAGCTGGAAAAGAAATCATGCATAATTATTCTGCCATTATTGTTATCATCTATGTTTTCCATGACAAGATCAGGGACGGAACCGCATCTCCCTGTTAGGAGATTGTCTGGAGCTCAGAGTTACACAATAACCGTTTCTCCGTGATTCATTGTACAAACACAGAAACTACATGAGGCTTTTAGCTGTGAAATACGTGACGCTCGAGTTCCCGGGGGGCCCTGGCCTGGTGCACGTGAAACCACAGGCTGCTGCCGAGCAAGATTCACAACCTGGTGTTGTACAGGGTCGTGCCGTGGGCTTCGGAGCTGAAGGTTCCACGGAGTTGCCATGCCAGGCCTCCTGTGCTGTGCGAGCGGGAAGCATGGTGTGGAAGGAAGGAGACGGAGGGAGCCGAGCTGTGGTTGAAGAACAGGCTGCCTTCCTTTACCGCAGCCACAGGGTCGCAGGTTTACAATTCGAACGTAAAATCAGGGCGCGGCGGCCTTGCATGCTGTTCACCCACATTTCAGGGGAGACAGTCCTACTCGCAGGTGTATCAGGAAGTGACATTAAGTTCCCCACCCACCAGCCTGTGTTGATTAAATAGTCCTGAGGGCCCAGGAGCGACCTCTGGAATATGAAACAGACAATGTGTGTAGCTACCAATGCAATAGACTCATTGTTGGTAGATAGTTGGAGAAAAACAAACGTGTTTTTCCAGGGAACTCAGAGAATTTCTGATGCAATTTTACAAGTGCCAGAAAGGCTGAGCATTTTAAAA
>NW_005871829.1:138018-150814 GCF_000147115.1 Myotis lucifugus | reverse complement strand
TCCCTCCCTCCCTAAAATCACCTCCTCTCTCTTAACGTGCAGTCAGCATTTCCTTGCCCTTGCCCTTGTCCACGAGTCTCCTGTGACCCCCCGGCCCTCGGGGAGCCCTATGAGGAACGCTGTGCTTCTCCCACACACTCCTCACCTAAGTGGCCATAGGAAATGAGGGGAGATCAGGGCCCCCCACTGGACACAGGAAAGAGCTCGTGTTCTGTAAAGGGAGAGGGAAGAAAGGGTTTCTCCCTGTGGTCACAGGCGGAAGGGCAGGCCAGGCTCCCCACCCGGTCCCTCGTGCAGGTGACCAGCTTCTCCTAACCCCTCCCCCGACTGCAGCAGAAAGGAAGGCAAACGCCGGGCATCCACACCAAGCCACCTTCTTCCAGCAGAGCCGCCCCTCCACCCCCCACCCCACCACCGAGGGAGGGTCTCGGGGCCCCTGGGGTGCTGTGCGTGGGACTTGAGCCCCATTCCTGGCCAGTCCTCCTTTTTAAAAAAATATTTTTATTGATTTCAGAGAGGAAGGGAGAGGGAGAGAGAGAGAAACATCAATGATGAGAGAGCCACTGACCGGCTGCCTCCTGCACGCCCCCTCCTGGGATGGAGCCTGCAACCGGGCCTGGGCCCTGTCCGGGAATCACACCCTGACCTCCTGAGCCAGGCCAGCTGGGCCTCCTTTTGAGGTTCGGACGAGCACAAAGGGGCGGAATCCTCCGGAGTTTGGGGTGAGACCACACTCCACTCCCTCCTGTGTGATTTCTTTGAAATTTGCATTTTCTTCCTGGTACCTTAAGAAGCTCTTCTTTGTTCATTTTTTTTTTTAATTTAATAAATGATCCTTGCCAGCAGCTCGCTCTGCGTACGCGGGTGACAGCTGTGCTTCCTGTGGCTGGGCCTCTGGGAGGCGGCGATGACAGGCCTGGGTCCCGGCCAGGCCAGCATCAGGGAGAGCGTCATGTGGAGAGAGCAGGGGCTGCAGGGACGACAGCCCACGGGGACAGGCCCTTCTCGTGCCTTCGCTGGGGTGCGAGCCAGCTCCTGCTCGGGGAGCTCCGCTGATTATACTTGGAAACGTCTCAAGTACAGATGTTCTTTCCTTCAAATGAGCCGAAGAAACCATTGCAGGGGGACGGGGAGAGCTGCTCTCTCCAAGTTCAGTGCAGCGGGCGGAGGGGACGGAGCGCCCACCCGATGGGTGCGGGTGGGGGTAGCAGCGATGTGCGTGCTGTTTGGTATATTGTATCCAAGTGCATGCAGGTAGTGGATGGGCAGCAATGGGCCTTTTGCTTGGCATACCTCTGTGTTTTTAAATTTTATTTTTATTGAATCTATTGAGGTGACATCCTATATAATAAAAGGCTAATATACAAATCGACCAAACAGCAGAACAACCGGTTGCTATGATGTGCATTGACCACCAGGGGGCAGATGCTCAATGCAGGAGCTGCCCCCTGTTGGTCAGTGTGCTCCCACAGGGGGAGCTCTGCTCAGCCAGAAGCCAGGCTCACAGCTGGCAAGTGCAGTGGTGGTGGCGGGAGCCTTCCCTTCTAGGCAGTGCTAAGGATGTCTGACTGATGGCTTAGGCCCGCTCCCCGCAAGGGGGGCCTAAGCTGCCAGTCAGACATCCCCTGAGGGCTCCCAGACTGTGAGAGAGCACAGCCAGGCTGAGGGACCCCCCTGAGTGCAGAATTTCGTGCACCAGGCTTCTAGTTGGTTAATAAAATTACACCGGGTTCAGGTGAACAGTTGTACACGCATCATCTGTGTATTGGAGTGGGGCACACTCGTCTCTAAAACAGGTGGGCACGAAGGAAAGGGCATTTCAGGGAGAGGAGTAGGCGGGCTGAGGCCTTGGCTCTCCCAGGGCATGTACCTGCTGGCAAAGACACAGCAGGTTTTGTAGATAGGCGCCCGCTAGTGCCCACAGGTGGTTCCTGACAGCTTACCCTGCAGGTCCGGAGAGCAGACACTGGAGATCAGTCTGGATTTGGTGATGTGGGCTTAGCCTGACGACTCCACGTGGGTGTGGGCGCTGATGTCCTGCTGTGCACAGGGCGAGAGATTCTGTTCTTCCTGGGAGAATCTGCGTTAAAACCAGGAGCCACACCCGGAAGGAGGTGGTCGGAGTGTGTCCATCGCGGGGAAGGTGGGATGTGGGCGGGGCCTGGCCTTCCTCCTGGTTCTGCAGCTGACTCTCCACGTGCTCACGCTCGCGGGGTGAGTGGGCTCAGAAACCCGCTGGAAAGCAGGAGACTGGGCGCCTTCTCGGACCCGGGGCTGTGTGACCAGGGGCAGTGAGTTCTTTGAATCAGTTTTGCTTCCTCATAGGCTTGTCATATGGATTAAGTGAGAAGATTAACATGATCAAAGTGGCTTAAATGTTTGATCCATCCGGGCGCGAGGCATCTCCGCCAACGGCAAGAACATCTAAGGGTGAACTCCTAGCTCCTTCCCACCTTCACAGAGGATCTCTCCACCGGGATAAAACATCATCTTCCTAAACCTAATATTTCCTGCCTCTCCCCCTCCCCCCCCTTCCTTCCCTCTTCTTTCTCTTTCATTTATTTTTCCTGAGGAGTGTGTGTGAGAAGGCCTTTGTGTCCTCATAAGAAGACTTTGATTCCAAGAATAAAGGATCATTTATTCTTACCATTGGGTTGTCATGTGTATTAATTTATTTCATTTCTGATGATTTTTGAATTTTAACACCTTCTAAACATGGAGGAATTAAGACAACAGACATCTGATCTAGATTTTAACAACATTGTTGAGTCTATTTGCTTTCGATGTTTTTATCAAAAGACATAGAATATTGCAGTAATAGGCAGTCACACCCACCTCCACATCTCATTCCCATCTTGCTTCTTCCTGTTTACGCTCCACTAAAACGATTCTGCATCCGTCCAATGCAAGGCTTTGAATTTTTTAAAAATATATTTTTATTGATTTCAGAGAGGAAGGGAGAGGGAGAGAGAGATAGAAACATCAATGATGAGAGAGAATCATTGATCGGCTGCCTCCTGCATGCCCCCTACTGGGAATCGAGCCCGAAACCCAGGCATGTGCCCTTGACCGGAATCAAACCCGGGACCTTTCAGTCCACAGGCTGATGCTCTATCCACTGAGCCACACCAGCTAGGGCCCAGCATTTATTTATGTAATATCCTCGATGGACTTTTAAAGGTTTTTTTTCTTCCCAAGTTTCTGCAACCATAAGTGCATCCACGGTAAATTTCCCCGTGTATGTAAGTGTGTGACAACGTCTCTGGCTGCATGCCTGGGCCTGGAGTTGGCTGGACTGCAGTAGGTGCCCATCTGCACCTGCCCAGCTGTCCCCGGTTCCATATGGAGGCTGCATCAGCTCATAGACTGCCCACGTGAGTGCTGGCATCATGCCTTCTCCCTGGTAGCATGGGGTGCTACTCAGCCTTGAAATGTTCCTCAAACTTTTCACCATGGTTTCATTGTTACTACGTTTGTTATTGTAATTTGGTAGTGATTTGACCACACTTTCATATTTATATTGGCTATTTAGATTTCAATCTTTTGTGAATCGCCTGTTTGTATCCTTTGTTCATTTTTTTCTATTGTATTCTATGTATAAAAAATATTTACAGGAGTTTTTATTTCTCTATAATCATCTTTTGTCAGTCACATGTATTATGAATATCTTCTCCCAATCTGCTTACCATCATTTTGATTATAATGCATCTAATCTATATATATAAAAGCCTCAGCGACCGAACAACTGGTCGCTATGACGTGCACTGACCACCAGGGGGCAGACGCTCAATGCAGGAGCTTCCCTCTGGTGGTCAGTGCGCTCCCACAGTGGGAGCGCCGTTCAGCGAGCTTACCGAGTTTCAGCAGCAGCAGATGTAGTGGGGCCAGGATGAGCAGAGCGGCACAGGCTCCTCCCCGCCCGCCTGCTGCTTCGAGCACTACTACATCCCTCAAGGGATGTAGGCCTGGTCTGTGGGGATCGGGTCAAAACCAACAGTCCAACATCCCCCAAGGGGTCCCAGATTGAGAGAGGGCGCAGGCCAGGCTGAGGGACTCCACCAGTGCACGAATCTGTGCACCGGGCCTCTAGAGTATGTTATAACATAGATCGCTGTTTAATGTTCAGGTAGCTAAATTATTTATTTATGATTTGGTGTTTTGCTTTTTTATCTTGTGTAAGCATTCCATTCCTACCTTGATGTCATACATATATTTTTTTACATTTTATACTCAAGGTTGTCAAAGGTTTTTTTTTTTTGACATAGTGACATGTTATGTATGATATGAAGAGAAAATCTGTATTAAGAAGGTAATATTCGCTACTTTAACAAATAAACCCCTCAATCTTAGGGTTCTAACCCAATAAAAATGTATCTGTCAAGTAAATCCAAAAGGGTTGTTTCTGATTGGCAGGTGTCACTCCCCTAAGACTTGCCTCAGGGACCGGTGCTCTTTCCACATTGTGGCTCTTTTATACACACTGGGCTTCCAGGTGGCCAGAGGAGTGAGGCAGCCAAGGCGATTGTGCAGGAAAGCCTTTGTGGGCAGGTCTGGAAAGTGGGTGCATTGGTTCTGCCACCTCCCATTGGCCAGAACTCGGCATGTGGTCATATCTGGAAGCAAGGGAGGCTGAGGAAGGCCGTTTAGCTGTGTGCCCACGCAGAAGAGAAAAGAAAGACACAGAAGAGTTTGATGAACTCCCATAGGTCTAATTAAAAATTTCCCCTATAACGATAGCCAAATGTTCTACCACTTAAAAAAAAAAAGGCTCACTGAAATAGTGTAATGGCACTTCTGTTCCTATGCGTGTGGTGAGTTTATTTTTGACTCTCGGTTTGGTCCCAGTTGTCTGTTTCTGAGCCTTACTGTTTCTGTTCATATAAATTTACATTTAATTTTGGCAGCTGGAACAATAATTCCCATCTCACTTTTATTCAGAGTATATACTTTGTATACCTAGGGAACTGCAAAAATTTGAATTACAAACAGTGACAACATACTTGCCTGCGTGGTGTTTTTTCAGCTTTTGCCTGATCCCCTTACCTTATTTTTCATACATCTTGGCCCCAGGCTAGAAGGGTTCGCCTCAAGGCTGGATTCGGTCTGTGGAATTCACAGCTAACAATGATGCTACCACTTGTTCCATTTCAGAAGGTGGCATGTTGCCTTGGGTTGTGCTTCGTTATTATCTTTAAATGTAGACAGAACGTCTTCACACCCAGGAAAGCCATGTTTCTTTGGACGATTGAGGGGATTCTGCTTCTGGGATTCCTTCATATAAGTGGAATACATACCAAGGGTGTAAAACATGTAGATTTTTTACACTTATTTTCACAGATGATTATCATCCCAGCATTAGCTAAACCCCCATCATGTCATGTCATTAACATTTATTTTTATGTATTTGTGTGTGTGTCTGTGTGTGTGTGTGTGTGTGTGTGTGTGTGTAGAATAGTGCTGTGCAGTGTGGTGAGGACTTTTCAGACTTTCTCGCTTAGCCAGAACTATTAGTGCTCATCTCTACACGGCACATTATAGCTCCAGAATTTATCCATTGTTCACCCTTTTCAAAAATATATATTTTTATTGATTTTTTACAGAGAGGAAGGGAGAGAAACATCAATGAGAAACACAAATCAGCTGCCTCCTGCACGCCCCCTACTGGGGATCAAGCCTGCCACCAAGGTACACACCCTTGACTGGAATTGCACCCAGGACCCTTCAGTCTGCGGGCCGATGCTCTATCCGCTGAGCCACACCGGCCAGGGCTGTTTGCCCCTTTCCAATGGACTTGTAGGAGCTCTTCGTATACCATGGGTGAATAGCTGTTGTCAAGTATGTGTACCACAAATACCTTCTTCCAATCCATGCTGTACTTTTTTATTTTCTCGAAGGTGTCTCTTTTTTTACTTCAATTTAAAATCAGTGCTGTCGCCGTAGCTGGTTTGGCTCAGTGGATAGAGCGTCGGCCTTCAGACTGAAAGGTCCCAGGTTCGATTCCGGTCAAGGGCATGTACCTTGGTTGTGGGCACATCCCCAGTGGGGGGTGTGCAGGAGGCAGCTGATCAATGTTTCTCTCTCATCGATGTTTCTAACTCTCTATCCCTCCCCCTTCCTCTCTGTAAAAAATCAATAAAATATATTTTTAAAAAAATAAAATAAAATCAGTGCTGTCAACTATAGTCACCATGACGTATATTAACCCTCAGATCTTATTCATCCTGTGGGTGAAAGAATAGGCTATGAGGGGGTGTAGAGGTTGGAGATGGGGAGTGAGAAAGGCAAAGTGATGAACTTGGATAATGGGGACAGGGAATTAATTACACTATGATTTTTGTAGTTTTTTGGAGATTTGAATGAATTTATATACCTATACATGTAATATGACAGAAATAGAATATTCAAAATCCTGAAGATTACATTCTTCCCACATTAGAAGTTAAAACAAAAGATTTTCCTTATTTATCTCCTTTGCTTTTAATGAAAAACCTAAAGAAATAGTAAGACATTATCTACCTATATCTATCTATCTATCATCAGTCAATCAATCAGATAATTACTAAAAGAACAGTTCTTAGGGTGATCCATTAGGTACAGGAAGGGTATGTTAGAATATGTTATCCTGTGCATAACATATAACCCTATTCATTTATTTTTATTTTTATGAGAAAAAAATTCATGCCCAGCCAGCATGGCTTGGTGGTTGAGTGTCAACCTATGAAACAGAAGGTCATGGTTCCATTCCTCGTCAGGGCACATGCCAAGTTGTGGGCTTGATCTCCAGTGTGGCGTGTGCAGGAGGCAGCTGATCAATGATTCTTCCTCAACATTGATGTTTCTATCTCTTTCTCCCTCTCTCTTCCTCTCTGAAATCAATAAAAATATTTTAAAAGTATATCCTATAACATCTATTTTCAGAACATCCTGGCATCAGAACATATTAATAGATTCAGAAAATGCTAACGGTGCATTAAAATTGGGGACATGAAACATACCTGTCTCGGAAATAGTCAGGTCTAGTAGACAAACAATTTGCAAGGATAGAAAGAACTTAATACAAATGATAGCCACAAAAATTGAATAGAAATATCAATACACTTCAAATTTTGCAATCCTATAGACCACATTTTCAAGCCACAATGATGTAAAGTTAGAAATAGACCACAGGGGAACATGAAGAATTCCGATGAAAGGGTCCCACCCAAGTCTAATCCAAACACAGGCTGTCTAATTCCAAAGCCTTAACCCCTTTGCAATATTGTCTTTCAAAAGGAATAAGTGGTAAACTGGTGCCAACACCATGAGACTTTTTCCTGTCAAACTGACCCCTTTTACTGTAGAGACTCGCCATCCTGGGGTCTCAAGTGCTTGAGTTAAGCCACTCGGTCCGGGTGCAGATGGATTCCTGTTCATTAGAGATCTCCTTCGGGCATCACTGTGTTTTCTATTAACGCTTGTCAGTGGGCGAGGGAAGAATTAATTGGTTGTTTATCTCCTAAGTTCAAAGGCCAACCCAATCTTGAATATCAAATTCAGGTTTATTTTCCTAAAGGAGAAAGAAAGATCAGCTCAAAGGAAACTTTGTTGACCCAGCTTGTCCTTTTCTTTGTAAATACTGAAGCGAACTGTAGCCAGTGCATCACCGCATGCTTGGTCCTTTTTCTTTTTCATGGCTTCTATCTCATCTTTTAATTTTTATTATCTTTCATTAAATTTACTGGGGTGACATTGGTTACTACAATTATACAGGTTCTAAGTGTGCAGTCCTATGACACATCATCTGCATATTGCCTGCGTGTCCACCACCCCGAGTCGGATCTTCTCCCGTCACCATATACTGGACCCTCTTTGCCCTTCATCACCTCCCCAACCCCCTTCCCACTAGTAACCACACACCGTGGTCTGTGTCTATGGGTGTGTGTTGCTCTTGTTTGTTCCTTCGTTGCTTTCAGTTTTGTAGCCCACGTGTGAGTGAAATCATGTGATTCCTCACTTTCATGTTTGACTTCATTGGCTTAGCATGATAGTCTCAAGATCCTATCCGTGTTGTAGCAAACTCATCTTTGCACTGAAAAGCACTTACAGTTACCATGATCTTGAATAAGATGATATGAGTTTATAGTCTTTCTTTATGGCCTTTCTCTATCAAAGTGAAAAAGGACACTACTCATAATAATACACTATATATAGCCCTCATTTGTTTCCATGTCCTATGAGTCTTGTTTTTATTTTTTTTTAATAAAACACAGCCTTACATATGTGTGCAGCCATGAGCTGGTCCCCTGGTTCTCACATGTGGCCAATGGAAAGGAGTCCTGTTTCTTCAGAGTCGCATGCGCATGAACGGGTGCGTGCACAATAACTAAGAAATCATTTCATCGGCTCTTTATCCCTCGGCCCTCGAAGAAAAGGGAGTGGCCTTTGTCTGTGTCTACACATATTTTGAGAGTGTTTTTGCGGTTGTTACGAAGGCTGGTACTTTTTATTTTAATTTAATTTGTAAATATATTTTTATTGATTTCAGAGAGGAAGGGAGAGGGAGAGAGAGGTAGCAACATCAATGATGTGGGGATCACATTTGGAGCCCTCTCCTGCTCCAAGAGCCTTCCCCTGCATCAGAGCTTTGTAAGCCAGCGTGTTACGTGTCAGTTCGGAGCTCCGAGCAGGCCGGGCGGGGCTGGCGGGCAGGCGGCTCCTGTTACTTGCTGTAGACCATGTTGGGTTGATGACCAGTTTTAAGGGCCATTTCTTTGTGGGTACACGTTCCTCTCCACAATGTCTATGTGCTGACTTGTCATATGACAGCACTGACCATGTGCCTGGCTTTTGGTAATAGAATGAAGCAGAAGTACAAGTATGGTGCTTCTAAGTCTACAACTCGAGAGGCCTTGCTCTTCTTGTGTTTCTGTCATCTTCATGAGGACATTCCTGAGGTCGCTACTGGCACGGAATAGATACGTGGCTGAGACTTGAAGTGCCCAGTCGGCCCAGTTGAGACTCGTCTAGATCAGTGGTCGGCAAACTCATTAGTCAACAGAGCCAAATATCAACAGGACAACGATTGAAATTTCTTTTGAGAGCCAAATGTTTTAAACTTAAACTATATAGGTAGGTACATTGTTATTAACTTAATGAGGGTACTCCTAAGGCTTAGGGAGAGCCACACTCAAGGGGCCAAAGAGCCGCATGTGGCTCGCGAGCCGCAGTTTGCCGACCACGGCCTTAGACCCAGGTGTGCTGAGCGCTCTGATCCCTCTATTACCCGACTTCCTGTCATTTACCCAAACCTCCCCCTTGTTCTAGGAGGGAGCTGTCACTTGCTGATCCTATAGGATTGGAAACGGAATTCCCATGTGCTAGGACAGGTTTTAGGATGTTTGCATTCTCTCTCTCTCTCTCTCCCTCTCCCTCTCCTGGAAGATACACTGTGGAGAGTCTCCTGCCACAGGCATGCTTTGTGTCCTGCACATTCCCTCTTAGGAAACCTTCCCTGCCTAGTCATCTGCTCTGATAGCCTAAATGGAAGAATCTAGGGGGGAGGGGGCAATGGGTGAGAAATGGGGGCATCGGCAATGCTCTCAACAATAATGACAATGAAGCAAAACAAAGCAAAGTGAAGCAAAAGGAAACAGCGCGGACCCCCGCGGGGATGCACTTATGGAATTCTGGGTTGGCCACGGGTAGTGCTGACGCTTATGCACCCTCAGCCCGACTGTCCGCTATACGAGATAATAATTCTCATTAAAAACTCAGATAGCTCAAAAAATAAACAAGAACAGAACCTCGGCAGCATGCTAAGGACTGTGACTCACTGCTGACCTCGGAGCTTAGAGCCCCCTCGGACCCGCCTGGCTCCGTGGGCTCCCCAGGCCCAGAGACACGGGACCCTGTGACTGCATCCTGCTCAGAAGCCCCAAGTCTCCATCTTCCAGCTCCATCACCCCCTGCAGCTGAAATGACTGCTTCCCACTATCCCCGAGCGCACAGTGTGGCGTTGACAATACTCTGACCTCCTCCTGGGGGCGGGTAACCATCCATATCTCCTTAACAAAGAGGAGGGAGCCATGGTTAAGCACCAGCCAGGGCCTGAAGCAGAGCAGGCCCTCAGTAACCATGGCCCCTCCACCGTGGGCCCCAGGGCACGGAGGGGGGCGGGAGGAAAGCCTCAGGTGGCCCAGGGAGGAGGGTGCCCCACTTCTCCTGCTGCAAACTCTCCCTTTGCTCTTTGTATGGTGGCCCCTGTGTCTTCCCCAGACGTAGGCTGAGAGGGGTAGGGTGTGGGCAGGCGCAGACAGCACTTCAGTGCCTGTTGGCAAGAGGGGGCACACTCCTCTGCGGGGTTAACTGCTGGGTCCAGGCCCGTCTGGAGTGTCTGAGTCTCCCGGACAGGGTGCAGCCAGGGGAGCAGGGCCGGGCTCTCCTCTCCTGTTTCCGTCTGAGGACCCGGGGGCTACGTCACCGGCCAATGGAGGGGGAGCCCCGCGTGGGGCATTCAGCTCTTGCAGGCAAGGCCGCGGTCCCGGAACAGATCACATGCCCACAGCGGGCAGCTGCGTCCACTTAGTGGGCAGTGAGGCCAGACATGGGGTCACTCCAGCAACACTGTGTCTATACCAGGACCCAGGACAGACCCGCCCCTGATGGTGAGGGCAGTGCCCTCAGAGGCATAACTGAGTGCCTGTCCTCAGGTCAATGAGACTATCCTACCCCCCGGTCAGTGTCGGTCCTCACCCAGCCCAGCCCAACCCCGTGAGGTTTGAAGACATGCACATGTGAACATACCTGTGGTGGGGGGCGGCGGTGAAGACCAGGCTGACCCTGGTGGGGGGCGGGCTCCCATCCTGGGCTTTGAGGAGCTCCTCTGAGCTGCCTGCAGGGGGTGCTGTCCAGTAGATTTCTGCTCCAATAACCTTTATCTTCAGAACTGCCAGCTCTGACTGCCCCGTGCTCCCCGACACCCTGAGGAGCAAGCCCTTTGGGCCGACGGCCCTGCTGGAGCTCTGCTCTCTCTGTGTCCCTGGAGAGGAAGCATAGACGTCCAGTTGTGATCTTCTCCCTGAAGCCGCCCGAGTGTCTGCTAAGAGCAAGTAAAACGCTGTGTTCTTAGAGCACAGGCCGTGCAAGCCAATCCTAAGGCTCTGCGTGGAAATGACAAATGGGCCCTTCGGTTTTACATGGTTACTGTGCTCACGTGGTCTCCGCACACTCCCCGCGGAACAGCGCCTCCTGTCCCCTCGTCTGGGCACCGCCTGGGGGGACCCTGGGGGAGGATGTAACCCCGTCCCCCACTTTGGGGTGGACTCCACTGCCTGTCTCCCTTCCTCAGAGGCCAGCTGCTCCCTGCCTCTCTGAGAGGGAGGTTTGGGTTGATTGCTCACGGCCAGGCTCTGGCAGGGAGAGAGCCGGCTTCAGGGCGGAGCTGGAGGGTTGTCCACCCCCATCACCCCGTCACCCCATCACCGCGTCACCCCATCACCGCGGGCCTGGGCTAGGGCAGCTGTCTCGGCCTCCGTGACTCTGTTTTCCAGGTGGGTGGTGCTCGTGGTCCAGATGGCCTGGCAGGGCGGTTATGGATATTAATCAAGTAAATTATATGCTCTGAATACACTAATGAATAAATAATTATTATGACCCCAGGCAATAGTGGATGGGTAGTGTATCCCTGGGGAGGAGGGAATGAAAAGTGCTCAGGGTTATGCAGATGTAGAGTATTAGCAATATCCATTTAAATGCTAACTATAGGAATATGCCAGCTATAAGAACATGCCAGCTATAAGAACATGCCAGCTATAAGAACATACCAGCTATAGGAACATACCAACTATAAGAACATATCAGCTATAAGAATATATAAACTATAAGAATATGCCAACTATAGGAATATACCAGCTATAGAAATATACCAGCTATAGGAATATGCCAGCTATAAGAACATATAAACTATAAGACTATACCAACTATAAGAATATACCAGCTATAGGAATATACCAATTATAGGAATGTACCAACTATAGGAATGTACCAGCTATAAGAACATACCAGCTATAAGAACATACCAACTATAGGAATATACCAACTATAGAAATATACCAACTATAGGAATATACCAGCTATAGGAATATACCAACTATAGGAATATGCCAGCTATAAGAATATATAAACTGTAAGACTGTACCAACTATAGGAATGTACCAGCTATAAGAACATACCATCTATAAGAACATACCAGCTATAAGAACATACCAACTATAGGAATATACCAACTATAGAAATATACCAACTATAGGAATATACCAGCTATAGGAATATACCAACTATAGGAATATGCCAGCTATAAGAATATATAAACTGTAAGACTATACCAACTATAAGAATATACCAACTATAGGAATATGCCAGCTATAGGAACATATAAACTATAAGACTATACCAACTATAAGAATATACCAGCTATAGGAATATACCAACTATAGGAATATACCAGCTATAAGAATATATAAACTGTAAGACTATACCAACTATAAGAATATACCAACTATAGGAATATGCCAGCTATAGGAACATATAAACTATAAGACTATACCAACTATAAGAATATACCAGCTATAGGAATATACCAACTATAGGAATATGCCAGCTATAAGAATATATAAACTGTAGGACTATACCAACTATAAGAATATACCAACTATAGGAATATGCCAGCTATAAGAACATATAAACTATAGGACTATACCAACTATAAGAATATACCAGCTATTGGAATTATACCAACTATAGGAATGTACCAGCTATA
>NW_005871829.1:125443-137902 GCF_000147115.1 Myotis lucifugus | reverse complement strand
ATAGGAATATACCAACTATAGGAATATGCCAGCTATAAGAATATATAAACTGTAAGACTATACCAACTATAAGAATATACCAACTATAGGAATATGCCAGCTATAAGAACATATAAACTATAAGACTATACCAACTATAAGAATATACCAGCTATAGGAATATACCAACTATAGGAATGTACCAACTATAGGAATGTACCAGCTATAAGAACATACCAGCTATAAGAACATACCAACTATAGGAATATACCAACTATAGAAATATACCAACTATAGGAATATACCAGCTATAGGAATATACCAACTATAGGAATGTACCAACTATAGGAATGTACCAGCTATAAGAACATACCAGCTATAAGAACATACCAGCTATAAGAATATATAAACTATAAGACTATACCAACTATAAGAATATACCAGCTATAGGAATATACCAGCTATAGCAATATACCAGCTATAGGAATATACCAACTATAGGAATGTACCAGCTATAGCAATATACCAGCTATAGGAATATACCAGCTATAAGAACATGCAACTATAAGAACATACCAGCTATAAGAATATACCAACTATAGGAATACCAACTATAGGAATATACCAACTATAGGAATATACTAACTATAAGTCTCCATAGCCTGGCTTTGTAGGGTCTATGTGGTTGGTCTTTCCAACATTATCCATCCTCATTCTATACAAGCCACACACAGTGCATGGGTCCTCGCTCTCGGTGCTCTTGCTGCTTCAGGTCCTGGCACCCCTCGGAGCCCACCCAGATCCCACGCCTGGTTTCATCCTTCTGGCTCCCTCCTTGCCCTCATGGATGGAGCATTTCCTTGTCTAGAGCCACCATGGATCGTCTGTAGGACACGACTGTCTTGCTGCTTTCCGCTTTCAGTGAGAATTATTGAAACCCTTGCTTTTCCTCTGCCCACCGGCTTCTTAAATATATAAAATAATAAATTGAATAAAGTAGGAAGCAATTTCTAGAGTGAACCGTGTACCAGGAACTGTGCTGAATTTCATACATTTATTATCTTGTCGAATCCTCCCAGCGATCCTCTGTATTATGCAGTTACTATCGCGTTACTGACGACGGGTGGAGGGTTATTGAATTCATATAACTTACTCAATATCGCAGGAGTAGTAAGTGGTGCATTCGAACCCAAGCAGTCTGATTTCACAGTTTTATATCTTATTCCTTACAGCTTCCACCTGTCTTCAATTGGTGACTATTTTGTTTCGTGGAAAAATATTTAGGTATCACTGGGCAGTCACTAATGTAAATACATATTTAAGAAAAGATTTTCCCTTTACATTATAGTACCCTAGGAAAAATTTGGTTTAAAAAAAGACAAAAATATTGAGTTCTTAGCCAGTTATAAAATGGAATTTTATACTTCGAGACTAGAGCTATTAAAACAGCTTTACTATGTGTTTAGAATTAATTTAAACTGTGTTAGATGGTCTTGTTAAACTGTTGCACGGCATGGAGCTGTGCGTGACACGCTGCTCTTACACGTCCCATCAACCAGCTGGTGTGCGCATTCGTCCCAACAACCAATGTCACTTCGCATGGAAACTTGAGTATGTTTCCTCTCAAGAATTTCCTTGTTTTTTTTTTTTTTTTTTTAAATACATACATGCTTTTGCTGATTTCAGAGAGGAAGAAAGAGAGAAAGAGAATTAGAAGCATCAATGCTGAGAGAAAATCATTGGTCAGCTGCCTCCTGCACTCCCCACTCTGGGAATTGAGCCTGCAGCTCAGGCCTGTGCCCTGACCTTGAATCGAACCGTGACCTCTGGGTCATAGGTCGATGCTCAGCCGCTGAGCCACACGGGCCGGGCTCAGGAGTTTTCTTAATCATGACATGATTTCCCCGCTTTGTCTCCTGGGACTTCATGTCCTCACAAAGGAACATTGTACTTCTTTGGGGTGCTTCTGCTTCAGGAATTTTGAGAGCAAATAAAAACGTTCATGTAAAATAAAAGTAAAATTTGATATTGATAAGCTTGCTGTTCACCAAAGGAAGGGATACAACACGTGAGATTTCAAAGCAACGTCATCAAATTGTGTCTCATAGAAGCGTGGAGAAGGGCCGGCCTTCAGCAGACACGGGCCAGGAGTCCTCGGAGAGTCTGCATTCAGAGAAACGGGGCTCAGACAACGTCCGCAAAACGTGCATAAAATGCTCCCAGTAAATACGGATAAAGGACACTCAGTGACTCAACCACTCAATTCGTGGATTTGTACTGTGACAGCGAACGTTTACATCGCACCCACAAATGCTAGCATCTAACGGATGTGCTAATGCGGCACAGAGAGGGTAAGTGACTTAGTTGCCCTCACACAGCTGGGAAACGTGGGGTTGGGCCTGAGCGCCTGTGTGTTAACCACGCTGCTATGTTGCCTCTTGAGAACTCAGACCTTGCACCCAACTCTACTGAGGCCACAACCGTCTCACAACGCAAGGGACACTCACAGGGATTGATTATCGACTGCGCCAAAGCAAATACCCAATAAGCTCCAAGAACTGATATTAACAGACCATGTTCTGGAACCAAAAGAAATTATAGAAACAACGTACAAACAGCCCCCAGATCTCCCACAGGTTCAGACACAGAAACACAACCTCCCCACTTCTGTGCCAGTTATGGAACAGAAGGTGACATGTATGTAATTAAAACACGTTTACAACCGAATCATAATGAGTTGTGTACATACCAGCTTCACAAGCTGCAGCTCAGTTGGCATTTTATTGGAAATTTACATTTTAACTTGTTCATAATAGAAAAGGAGACGGAGAAAGCAGGGGAGTCTGTATTCCAGTGTTTATAAGTAGAACTAGACACACAGGATGCAGAGCTGGGAACTAATGCACACATTTGTGGAGGCAGTGGGACCTGATCCTGGAATCAAAGCCTACCAGCTGTGAGGCTATACCAGCTGTAAGAATACCATCTATAAGAATGTACCAGCTGTAAGAATACCAGCTGTAAGAATACCAGCTGTAAGAATGTACCAGCTATAAGAATGTACCAGTTATAAGAATATACCAGCTGTAAGAATGTACCAGCTATAAGACTATATCAACTATAAAGAATATGCCACCTATGTTCCTCCCACATTGATGTTTCTCTCTGTCTTTCCCCCTCTCTTCCACTCTCTCTAAAAAAAATCAATGGAAAAATATCCTTGGGTGAGGATTAACAAAAAACAAAAGAATATGTCAGTTATAAGAATATACAACTATAAGAATATATAAACTATAAAAATATACCAACTATAAGACCATACCAACTATAAGAATATATCAACTACTAGAGGCCCGGTGCACAAAAATTTGTGCACTCGGGGGTGGAGGGTCCCTCAGCCTGGCCTGTGCCCTCTCACAGTCTGGGACCCCTCGGGGGATGACCACCTGCTGGCTTAGGCCCGCTCCCCGGGGGATTGGGCCTAAGATGGCAATCAGACATCCCTCTGGCAGCCTGGCAGCCCTTGGGGGATGTCCACTTGCCAGCGGGGAGCAGGCCTAAGCTGCAGTCGGACATCCTTAGCGCTGCTGAGGAGGCGGGAGAGGCTCCCACCACCACCACTGTACTGGCAGCCATCAGCCTGGCTTGTGGCTGAGCAGAGCTCCTCCATGTGGGAGCTCACTGACCACCAGAGGGCAGCTCCTGCATTGAGCGTCTGCCCCCTGGTGGTCAGTGTGTGTCATAGTGACCAGTCATTCCCAGTCTTGATGCTGTTAGGGTCAGTTTGCATATTACCCTTTTACTATATAGGATAGAGGCCAGAGTATGAGCTGGCACACAGCACTGGATGGCGGGCCACAGCTTGTCACTGAACCTGAGGAAAGAGGTGCCCGCCCCGCAGTGATGCCCTCACCCTGGAGGTCAGTGCAGACCTGGCGTGGCCACCTGAGAGCTGGCGTGGCCCCTGCATGGGGAGCCGGACAGTGACCCCCCCAAGACCCTCAGCTGCCCGCTGCCGAGTGTTTCTAACCCAGCTGGGCTGACATTTCCAGAGCAAATCAGGAAAAATCCAAAGGACACTGGGGAGCAGGTCGTATTTTCTTGTATATTTCCAATCCCAGGTTGGAGGAAAGCCAGGGCATTAGAATTGATTTTTATGTATTAATATGGCCGCGCTAATGGGTTATAGATTTTTGTAGCGTTCGGCTCAGTGAGAGGCGTTGGCGTTGAGCCACCATTTCTAAGGACTTGGGGAAAAGGGTTGTGTTCTTTTTTTTTTTTTTTCTAAATCAGACCGAGACATCTCACTGTAGGTTATGTTAGTTCATGCGTAGACTCCTGAAATCTTGAAAGACCAGAATTCAGATAATCATCGTCACACTTTTGTATCTTTAGGCAACGTAGAGAGTGCGCCTGAGATGTTAGTGAAATTCTCCACGCGTGTCCTGGAAAAGTCCCCATTCTCTGTGCCTCGGACAATGGCTGTGGGGTGAGGGCGTTTCCGTAGAAGAGGTCACTGTGTTCCCTCAGTCATGTCCCACCAGCGCATCTGCATCCCCCCTCCCGGGTCCCATGGCTGTGGGTGTGTTTGCCTCTGTCTGATGCCCACTGTGCAGGCCTAGTATCCCAGCTCTTCTCATCCAAACTCTGTGACTCAGTGGGACTGAGATTTGTTTTCTGATGTGGGTTGGGGACCGGGAACGCTGAGCTGGAGCTTAGGAGGATGTAAAGAAGCTGTTTGAGGGGAGACGCATGTCTAATGCAAAGGTTTAGAAACGACCTCGGTGGAGGGTGGTGATGGTGCATAGCAGTGTGAACGCACTTAGTGCCAATCAGCCCGGGGGGAGGGTACATGGTGGTGGAGGGAGACCTGACGTGGGGGTGAACACACACTACAGTGTGCAGGTGACGTGCTGTAGAATTGTACCCCTGGACCCTACACACTGTTACTAACCAATGTCACCCCAATAAATCCAACAAAAAATTAAAAACCTGAAAATAGAGGGTAAGTAAATATGACCTGACCTGCAGACCGAATGGTGCTGGAAACATCGAGTAGGATACGGAAACAAACCAAACCCTCCCCTAAGAGAAACAGCGACAGTGCAAGGGATACCCCGTGGTTTATAGGGACTGTTAAGTCAGGACAGTGACTTTCCGGCTTCAGATGTGTCCAGGCTGGAGTCCAGAGTGTGGGAGGGGCAGAGAGAACGGAAGCGTTTAGAAATATGTCAATGGAAGAAGTACTCTGTCTCTCATTTTAACACTGGGATATAATAAAAAAAATATACAAATAGTTGGTGTATAGAGCTATAAATTCACACACACACACACACACACACACACACACACACACACACCCCAGCACCCGGATCAGGACAGGGAACACTTCCATCACCCCCAAAGGCTCCTGGGTGTGTCCTCTGGTTCCTTATCTAGGCTCTCACATTAATCACTTTTCTTTTTTTTTTTAAATATATTTTATTGATTTTTTTACAGAGAGGAAGGGAGAGGGATAGAGAGTTGGAAACATCGATGAGAGAGAAACATCGATCAGCTGCCTCCTGCACACCTCCTACTGAGGATGTGCCCGCAACCCAGGTACAAGCCCTTGACCGGAATCGAACCTGGGACCTTTCAGTCCGCAGGCCGACGCTCTATCCACTGAGCCAAGCCGGTTTTGGCTAATCACTTTTCTTTTAAAAAATTTTATTGATTTCAGAAAGGAAGGGAGAGGGAGAGAGAGTGAGAAACATCCATGATGAGAGAGAATCATTGATCGGCTACCTCCTGCATGCCCCTTACTGGGGATTGATCTGCAACACACACATGTGCCCTTGATCAGGAATCGAACCTCCTGGTTCATGGGTCCATGCTCAACCACTGAGCCACACGGGTCGGTTGCATATATATTTTTGTGTAGCACATGTTCAAGTCTTTCGGCACCGTTAAGGACTGGATTATCTGTTTTATATTTATTGGTAAGTGGCATTTATCTATTCTGGTGTGCTCTCCCTCCAATGTAAGAATTGTGGGTATTTTCTCCACCAATTAAGTCTATTATTTATCAAAATGATATTTTGTGGTGACCAGAAAATCTTAATTTTAATGAACTCTGATGTATTGTTTTTTTTTGTTATGATTAACAGATTTTTGTTCTTTAAGAAAATTTAACATACCCAAGTTCACGAAGATATTCTCCAAAGCTTTCGTGTAGGAGTCTGAACATTTAACCTCACATTTAGATTAATGATTCGCCTCCAAGTAATTACTTTTGCATGTGTGTGGGCTGGAGACCAAGGTCTGCTTCCCTTCCTCTAAAGACTTCAATTTCCTGGGCGGCCTTCACTGAGCCATTCTCTCCCGCCGAGTCGCCTGTGCCCTGTTATAAACCAAGTGGCAATGCATCCTGTGTTTATTTCTACATGTTTGGTTCCATTGGTGTGTTTATTTGCCTTTGTACCAGCCCCACACTGTTCATAAGCTCATTTTCTAGTAAATCATCGAAACGAGTGGTGTGTTTTCTGGTCTTGTTTCCTGGCTCCTCCGGATCCTTGCGTTTTCCTGTACATTAGAGTCCACCCGGGGCTCCCTGGCTGTGGGGGCCGAGCTCTGTGTGGGGGACGGGTTTATGGAAACGTGTTCTGGAAGGGGTTGTCTGTTCTCCGCATGTGACGAGGCATCGTGGGTAGACATGTAAGTGCCTTTTCCACGATTCTCTACGAGCGGGTCCTGGTCGGGGCCTGTGAGGAGCAGGTAGAGAATGGTAGGAGCTGAACTATAGCAGTGTAACCGCCAACATGCAGTGAACTGGGGGAGCACCTGCTTCAGGACTCGCAGTTCCGCTCCGCGGTCACCGAGACGGCGTCTCCCTCGGGTTCCTAGCAGGACAGGCCCCAGGTCGGGCATAGCATATGTTTATGAAACCAAGGACAATTATAGATACAAACAAAAGACAACAAAGGACACAAAACAAATAGAGACACAAAACACCCACTACCAGCGAGCGGGTGGCTCACCTGTGGCATATTCACACAACTGAGCACCACGCCATAGGACGAGATGAACCAGAAGGAGGACTTCCTGGGGAAAGGTGAAGTTGTGTGAACAGTTATGCACGGGGCTGTGTATGCTTAGGGCTGTGCCATGTGCCTACATGCCTGCCACACATGCTCACGTGTGACCGGCCAGGACAGGCATGCACGGTAAGTGCTGACGCCGCTGCCCGTCCTCACGGCCAGGAGGGAAGGCAGAGGGCGGACCAGCGGAATCTAAGAGGGAGATGGCGTTTCTCACATTTGATCACATAAAATCCTTCCCAGCAGATAAGATGTTTTGCTACATGTGAGCAGGAGTCTGTGAGTTTTATGGAATTGCTGGCTGTACCTTCTGCGTATTTTAACTGTTTTATTATCACAAATTATCGTTAAATGCCGACGCGGCCGCATTTCCCACGGGAGGCGGACATCTGTCGCTGAAGGACACCGTGAGGGGAGGTCCTGGTGCAGCTGCAGCTGAGAGTCACACTGTGGGCTGCCCGCTGCCGGTGGTGATCAGACAGGGGAACGCAGTTTCTGTCCCCAAGGAGCCCGCTGCGAGGCGATGCTGAGCTTAGCAGAGATCCTGGGAGGTGTGATACCACGGGGAGAAATAGTGACAGGTCTAGGCTCCCAGATACATGCACAAGAGAGAACGGGGGCCCCAGGGATCAGGACGGCATTTTATCCCAAATGGAGTTCCACACCTGCATCCAGAATTCAGCAGCCCCACCACAGGACGGGGGAGAGGGGGAGAGGGGGAGACGGAGAGACGGGGGAGACGGGGAGACAGGGGAGATTGGGGAGATGGGGGAGACGGGGAGACAGGGTCGGCCGAAAAATAGGGTGCTCAGGTGTCAGAGCGCGTGGGTCAAATGCAGAAAGGGCCATGTGGGGGGGTGGGGGGTGGGGGGGGGACGGAGAAGGGAGACTTTTCCTGGGAACTCCAGGAGGCTCAGTTAGGGTCAGGGCTGGAAGGAGGGCAGGCCAATGTGAGAACAGGAAAAGGAGGTTGTCATGTGAGCCCAGCGGGTAATAAAGGCATCCAGACGCAGTGTTGAGTCTCTGTCTGTTTTTCTCAATTCATAACATGGAGTGAACTTGACGCTGGAAGGGCTGTGTCAGCAGTGAATGGCTGCTTGGTGGGTCTCTGTTTGAACCCGGGTCCACGTTGCGCAGGATAAAGATGCCCCTTTGTGTGCGATGCACTGGAAAGCAGCACTTGGCCGTGAGCAGTGAAAGTGAGGGATGGTTACAGCTCCAAGGAGAGGCCGCTGGGAG
The DNA here is from genome assembly GCF_000147115.1 of Myotis lucifugus. NCBI lineage: Eukaryota > Metazoa > Chordata > Mammalia > Chiroptera > Vespertilionidae > Myotis > Myotis lucifugus. The sequence goes on along the minus strand of NW_005871829.1, from coordinate 129,605 downwards.
CCACGGTGTTATTTCCAAAAGACAACAACTACGTTAAGAAAAAGTGTTAGAAAATGTGTTGTTGGGGGAAGGACTCTCTTGACTTTATCTTGTTAATCAAGATGGTTCCTGAAGGGATGTAGAGAGGTGAGAATATGAAGGAAGATGTCATGTTAAAAGTGAAGTCTACTACGTGTTCCGGTGAGAGATGGCATGTTAGCATGTATAGGGATTAATCTTATATAAAATTTTTGCACAAACTGACTCATTAGAGAGAGCGACGCTAGAGCACTAGGCTCAGCTGAATTAAGGGTTCGCTGCTACTGGTTCTTGTTTGCTTGTATCATTAGACAAGATCAGAATAGATTGGAATATATCCTGCGACGTAAGAGATTATGTTTCTTGAAGCTTTTTCCAAGTCTATGAATGTGTGTGTGTGTGTGTGTGTGTGTGTGTGTACATGCATGTACTCCCAATGCAAAACATAGTCTTTGTTGTTTTAGTTGAGGGATAATATCTTTACACTAAAATGCATAACTATTATATACACATACATGTATATATATACTCATGCGATCACCCCAGAATATATGTGAAAATGTTCATTTTCACAAAAAGTTCCTGTTACTGTTTCACGTGTTTACTGTGTCCCACCCCGCTTCCCTGCCTTCCCTCGAGAGGTTGTAAAGTCCTTGTGTCTTTGGTACAAATAAAAGTGTGTGAGTGAGGACGCTGGCGCTCAGACATTTACTTAATTTTTGTCAGTCATTTTGTCCACATTCACAATGTGTTTCTTCCCCCAACAAATCTGTGTTTCCTGAATTGTCAAAGGTGAACTTATTCCTGATTTTCCACCTGAAGACACTTCCCTCAGCGCCATGGGGACGTCAGTTACTTACTGTTTACGTTTTTAGCATCTGGGCTGTGGCAGCGGCTGCCGCGGCTGCCTTTCGAGCAGGTTCTGTCCCCGAGTGGACAGGGTGGGGCCTCGAGCAGGAGGCGTCATCAGATTCCCTTCGGGGCAACACGCGGAGATGCCAGGCCGGCCCGGGTCCCGGGAGATCACCGCTTCCCGTCAGACGTGTCGCTCAGTGTCGGGGGCAGTGATTCTAGGTGAGCATCAGCTCTTACAAATCATTCGCCGACTCGTTCTGAAGTTCGTCGACGTGTGGCAGCCAAGATGATTTCTTTTATTAGAGAGTATTCTTTCTCACAAAGCTGTCTTCTGTAAATACATATTTTCTGAACTCCTTGTTCCTTTGTTCTTTACTGGAGCCAACCGCCCGCCCCACGAGGTGTGGACTAGCCTCATTTTCCTGTGTTTCGGCAAATCTGGTTGTGCCGCGTGACGAGGTCAGAAGCTTAGGCGTTTCCCAGAGACGGACAGAATCACACGAGTCCGTCTGAAACCGGCTCGCGGCTGAGCAGTTCCATTGCCGATCCCAATGGCTCATTTTGATTTTTAAAATCTTTTTGCAGTGCCTTCGGAGTTCCGTTTTGCAGTTATAACAGAAGTCAACTCTTGGACTCTCAGATCTCAGCACAACTTGACTCCATAATTTCGTAAAGGACTTGTGATTTTCTCTTTGATAGAATGTCTCCCTTCTTTTCAGCTCCTGTTGGACACGCTTTGTGGTCTGGTCCCCGGCACACACACGGCTCCAGTCCCTCCCGTGGCCTCTGCCCTGGAGACGCGGTGCCCATGGAGCACACTGCACTGTGATGTTTCCACGTCCCAGGCCATGCGGGCCTGACCCTCCCCCTGGAAGACAGAGGGCCTCTCCCGTGGGTGGTCCTGGACAGAGCTGGGACTCGCCTTGTGGGTGTCGTCCAACGTCAGGGAGCCTCATTCCTGTATAAAAGCCCTACTCACGATGGTGGGGAGCTCGTCTTGCAACCTCTTCTATAACACAAGCCTCGAACCAGTGTGACACACAGGTCCCACCCAAACTACCCCCACTCTTCCGCTCACACGGATCCCGCCCACCGTCGGGCCACCGTCTCCTTTTCCAAACCGCGGTCTCGGTCCCTCTATGGACGCTCACACACGGGAGCAAGTCCAGCTTGGAGTCCAATGCACTGTGGTTTGGTTTCCAGCTCTCGCCTTGATGAGCTGTGTGATTTTGGTGAACGTCCTTAGCTTTCTGAAACTCTAAAACTGAGGTGATAACATCTCTCCCATGAATATTTTTTAACTTTTAATGTTTACTTAATCTGCATGTTATTTACTTCACGTGAGATCTATTCCCCTAAGAGACATGTGCGCGTACAGCGCGGTGTTGGTAACTGTAGGGACAAGGCTTACGGCGGGTCTCAGCTCACTCACCTCACAGAACCGACACTGCACGCCCGCTGGCTGGCAGCTCCCCACTCCCCACCCCCTCCTGCCCCGGTGGCCGGCATTCTGGTGACTAGGACTGTGCTGGGCGTCTCATATACATGGGATCATGCAGTGTTTGTCCTTCCGTGACCGGCTTACCTCACCTAGCATGATGTCCTCGAGGTTCATCCATGTTGTTGCATACTATAAGAAGGTTTCCTTCTTTTTTAAAAATATATTTTATTGATTTTTTACAGAGAGGAAGGGAGAGGGATAGAAAGTTAGAAACATCGATGGGAGAGAAACATCGATCAGCTGCCTCCTGTACCCCGCCACTGGGGATGTGCCCGCAACCAAGGTACATGGCCTTAACCGGAATCGAACCTGGGACCCTTCAGTCCGAAGGCCGACGCTCTATCCACTGAGCCATACTGGTCAGGGCTTCAGTTTCTTCAGGCGCCTCCATGCTGTTCTCTGTGGAGGCTGCACCGTCTGCCTCTCACCAGGGCCCAGGGTTACATCTCGAGGGGCCCTCGCCAGCGTTCACCACGGTCATCCCAGCAGGCGTGAGGGAGTTTCTAACGAGAAGAACGAGGTAAGGGATTAAAAATGTGCTGATAAATGTGCTAAGTCGCCTCTATCTCCTGTTAATTGGGATAGAACTGGAAACATTCAAATCACACTCATTTTACAGAAACATTTTTATATCCCCCTCTTCATGTGAATTGAGTGTAAGAATCGAGTTTCTCTGTATTTAATCTCCTTTAGTTCTGTGCTGAATGCTAGAGAGTAATATTGATTAACATAATAATTACTCAATGAGTTTAAATTTAGTAATAATCATGAAGTAATTCAGGAAAAAGCCATCAGCTTTCAAAGTTGCCACCCTTCAGCCACTTAATGCCAGCTCTGATAGTGGATGAGGAGATGGTAGTTCCTGGAGATGGGATTTATCGTGATAATGGCCTTTAGCCCAGGCTCAGGTTACGAAATACTCTTCTATTTTCCGTGAATTATTTCTATTTGTTTTCAAGAGAGTGAAGGCCAAGCCGTGCAGTCTCCCTGCGTTTAAAAGAGCGGTTACCTAATGGCACAGGCTACGTCCGTGTCGGAGAGTGGGTTCCGTGTCAGCGCAGTTTAACTCACGTAAATCTGCAAAAATAAAACGCGATGTTCCCCTGGGTGGATTGTCTTTGAACGGAAATTTAAACTCACGGATGCTCAGCATCACTGGTCGTCAGAAATGACAATGAAATCGCAAGGAGGCCCCAGCTCACACCTTTCAGAACAGCTTCACCCACAGTCAGACGGTGTTGGGAAGGGGTGGAGCCAGGGTGGGCCAAGCCCTGCAATAAAGAGAATCCACCATTTAAACGGGCGTCAAGGAGGAATGGGAGCCGAGTCCGGTTTTCGTCCTCGGCGATCTGGTGGAGGCTGCCATGGACTGAGCTGGGCTGCACTGACCGCCAACAGCTCTGAGGACACCCACTCTGCTCTCCCACTGAGGGTGGGGGGGGGGCGTGAGCTGGCTGGCAGCCCCCAGGCTGTGCTACCAGATGGGGCTTTCCACCTGAGCCCCCCAACACCAGGGGACGGTGCCCCTGGACATCCAGGCAGCCCTGCTCCCCACCCACAGCCACACAGGAGCGGAATGGAGGTGCCCGCCCTCCTGGTGCTGGGCGCCCTCCCCGAACCCGCGCCCGGGCCGCACGCTCTCCAGCTGCCCCTCCAGTGCGACTTCCCTGTGGGCTCCTCTGCTCCCGAACCCAGGGCTTCTCCCGAGAACGGCTTCCTCCACCAGCTCCCTCCCCGCCACACGAGGGGACCCGCCGAGAAGCAGGGACCCCAGCACCGGGCCAGGCT
>NW_005871829.1:113083-125034 GCF_000147115.1 Myotis lucifugus | reverse complement strand
GAGGGAGAGAGAGATAGAAACATCCACCAATCGGCTGCCTCCTGCTTGCCCCCTCCTGGGGATCGAGCCCACAACCCGGCATATGCCCTGACCAGGGATGGAACCCGTGACCTCTTGCTGCACAGGAAGACGTTCAACCACTGAGCCACACCGGCGGGCGTGGCTGGAACCTTAATTGGCTGGTATTTCTGTCCCAGCTGCCGGAGACCCCCACTCCGCCCCCGTGGCTGTGCCCTCAGTCCACGGAGCTGTGGGTGGGTGAGTCGCTCCTGGATGGTGAAGCCGCCTGCAGGGCACCCAGGAGACCAGGACGTGAGCTGCCGGAGGGAGAAGGAGCTCGCGAAGCATTGGAGAAACTGCACTGGCAGCTGCCGTCCTTAGAGTTTGCCTCGGGCGGGGCCGCCTCAGCATGTGGGCCTCACAGCAGCTGTTCCTGGAGCCGGAGCGCCGGCAGGTGCGCTGGGTGCGAGGCCGCAGGTGCTCCCAGTTCCCCGCGGGCCTTGCGGGGGCTGTGCAGGCTCCTCCCCGGGGGCGCGTCTTCTCAGGGCCAGAGCCCAGGCGCCGGGCTCTGGGTGCCTCTGGCCTCGCGGGACTGGAGACCCTGGAACCGGTGAGAGGAGGATGTGGCTCTGAGTGTCTCCCGGCTCCTGATGTGGCTGTGTGGCTCTTCGCCCCGGTGCCGTGTCTCTGATGACGTTGGCTGAGATTTTCTTCAGGATCCGCCCGTCCCTGCGTTCTGAGTGCCCCGAGGCCTCGAGGGTCGCCCCATCCCTGGGAGTCTGTGCCCCAAGAGGTCACTGGAGCAGACACCTTGGTCGGGTGGGCGGGCCAGCCCCCTCTCGGCTCGGCTTCCAAGGTAAGAATGACGTTTGCAAACACTGCAGGGCCCCGCGAAGCAGGCCCAGCTGGTCCCCCCAGGACCCGCCGTGTCCGCGCTGGGGTCGTGGGGAGGACCCTGCCCGAGGTCAGCGTTTCCCAGCCCGAGGTCACCGACCTGGGCTGCTCAGAACCCCACTTAAAAAACAGACCCTTCCGCTCACATCGCCCTGGAACTCAACCAAATGCCTCTAACACCTTAACAGGTCCCGGGAGTTTGAACCCTTCCCGTTTCCTCACCAGTCGTTTATTGACTTTCCTCAAAATACACTGATTTTTCTTTCTTTTTTATGGTCTTTTTAAAAAAGGTGAATTGATTGGGGTGACATTGGTCAACATGAACACAGAGGTTTCAGGTGTGGGTTCTGTGTGACAAGGTCAGTATATTACACATGTGCCCACCCCCCAGGTCAGGTCTTCTTCCGTCACCTTACATGACGACCCCCTTCTCCCACCGCCCCCTCCTCTGGCAACCCCACCTGCTGCTTGTGTTCACGAGCTCCCTGAGTGACGTCGGAGGGGTCTTAGCTTTCTCTGACGGGCTTGTTTCACTCAGCACACTGTTCTCAAGCTCCGTCCTGTTGTTGCAAATGGCGCTGTTTCACCTGTGCTCACGGCGAAGAGAATCCCGCTGTGTAACATGGACCCACATCTGCCGTGTCCAGTCCTCCCTTTATTCTCTGTGAAATGGGTCTTCTCTACTGTATTCTGAGATCATCTTCCTCCGTTTTTGGAAAGATCATCTATAATCGTTCGTCTACAATTGAATCGCAAAAAGTCTAGGGCTTGTTACTAAAAAAATTATGTGGACGAACCTTGGTCATTTTAGGCAACATCCTTTGCAAGGAGCGACCCGGAGAGGAGAGGGTGTGGCCGCGTGGCCTGTGGGGAGAGAGGGCAGGTCCGAGTTTCTGTGAGAATGCGGGGGGGGGGGAGTCAGGGGGTGGGGGGGAGACACTCCCAGCAGGTGCTGCCTGCAGAGATTCGAGAGCCGCGTTGCCGGGGCAACTGGGAACTCTGAAAACACTGCTGGTCCTGTTTTACTTGGAACGTGGACTCAAAACTATTCGACAGAGTTCAGTCCCATGAAATACCAGGTCACAGTGACAGAAATGGTGGCTCCGGATCCGCAGAGAGGAGGAGAGCCGTGTGCAGCGCGGCCTTGGCCCTGGAGGCCCGTGTGCCCGCGAGTGGCTGTGCCATCAGGGGCGTGTGCCCCTCTGTGCCTCGGGGTTCTCGTTATTAAAGGGGGACAGTAATCATAGCACTTCCCTCATGGGGTGTTTTCGAGGATTAGGTAAACGGTCAGAAAGGCAGTTAGACAGCAGTGGGCGTGAATTAATTTTCAGCAGCTGCTGGGCCATGGGATGGTGACCACCTGCAAGCTGACTATTCCTCGCTGAGCAAAGCCCTAGCGGCTACCATGGGAGCTGGGTCCGCGAGTCCACTCCCTACTCATCAGGACTGAGCCTGAGCATCACGGGCAGCGGCTCAGTTACTCAGAGGTCGGGCTTGGGCCCCTCTTGCATTGAGACTGGAGGGGGGAGGCTGGGATGGGGGAGCCAATCAGGACTTGGCACTGGCGCCTCCCACCGGCCGTCTTGGGTCCGTGAGGACACTGGGAGCTGGTGTGATGGCGCCCAGCTCTGGGTGAGTTAACTCACCAGGAGGCAGCCCGGCCATTCACTCCCAGGAGCAGAGGAGCGAAGCCCAGTGGATCACCTCTGGGCGCCCTGGCTGCTGAGGGCAGGGCAGGTGGGAGCCGGCGAGGGCCAGGCCTCCCGGTGAAGCCACCTCGTCCCCTTCCTTTTGCTTCTGGAAGACGACAGAGCACAGGTGAGAAATGGGGGAAGTTCAAAGCCAGCGTCAACCCAAACAGAGAGCAGCCCTGAAGGGCATCCTTGGTGGATAAGACAGGAACCCGGGACAGAGGGAGACGCCGCGTGTTGTCAATTCCTGGTTTCAGTAAGAGGCCCTCTGCCTCGTCAGCTCCACGGCTCAGCCTAGAACAGCCCTCGGGCCACAGGGAGCCGCTCAGGGCTCAGCCACATGGCTGTGCGGGCCCAGCATCGGGAATGGTCCCTCTTGGAAGGTTTTACATTTTGTTTTGACGGTAAATTCCATGCCGGCTCACCAGGGATGCACACAGCCCGGCACAGCCACCCCCCAAACCCACTCTCGGCCACAGGAGACGGGCGGCACATTGATCAGCCGCTTCCTGGCCACCTGCGTCCGTGTCACCTGGCACTTACACTCGGCAGGTACCTGGCCGCTGCAGGCCCCCTGGACGCCCAGCAGCCCACGCCCTCCAGGCGATCCATGTGAGCTCAGGGGGGAGCCACAGGACATCCCGAAAGATCGGCTGCTCTCAGCGCTCCATCAGGCACTGTTTAGTGTGAGTCATGCCTGTGGGCCACGTGTCACTAAGCTTTCCAGCCGCCACATTTTAAACAGTAAGGGAGCCCGGCTGGGTAGTTCACTGGTTGGGGCATCACCGCCGAGGACCAAGGTTGCCAGTTCCATGTCCAGTCGGGCACACACAGGAAGCAACCGCTGAGTGAGAAAATGGAACAACAAGTCGATGCTTCTCTCTCAAATCAATTACAAACATAAAGGAAAACCCAGGTGAAATCAGTTTTACTAGCACCGTGGTTGGCAAAGTGCGGCTCACGAGCCACATGCGGCTCTTTGGCCCCTTGAGTGTGGCTCTTCCATAAAATACCACGTGCGGGCGCGCGTACAGTGCGATTGAAACTTCGTGGCCCATGCGCAGAAGTCGGTTTTCGGCCTGGGCGAGTCTATTTTGAAGAAGTACTGCTGATATTTGGCTCTGTTGACTAATGAGTTTCCCGACCACTGGACTAGCACGTTCCATTTCACACGATCTACTTGAATTATCACTTCAACATGCGATTGGCATAAACATACTTCTGGATGTCTTACGTGTTGTGTGTACGCTGTCATGGAGATGCAGTGTATGTCACACGTACAGCTTACACGCATTCATTACGCTAATGAGCAGAGCTCTCCCTGCTCCGTTTTACTCTATAGGATAGGACTGGTCTCTGTCAGGAGACCACGCTCCTGATATCCCTGCGTCTCCCGTGGTGGAGTTGATCTTACTCGTTCCCGCCACTGGGTCTGCCACCGGCTTTCAGGGAAGCCGTTCCTCTCCCACTGCGCCCTCCCTCCACCTCGGATCCCGTGCCCCCCCACCCCCCCACCCCCGATCCTCACAGAGGGGGCGCCTCCCAGGCAAGGTCTTGGGGCTCAGACGTGTTCCTTTGCCTTCATATGCAAATGGCAGCTCAGCGCGGGTCAGTCCTGCCTTCCCCGTCCTGAACGTCGTGGACGCGGGCAAGTGACTTCTCGCCCATGTGCTCGGGCGGCGTCTCCTCTGAGGCCTGCTTTGTGTGTGGAGCGTTTTCATCTATAAAAGATCACTGGCCTGTGTCGCGGATTCTTGGATCACATTGCTCCCTGTCGAAGCTCAGATCTGCCTGGGTGTCTCCTTATGTTTGGGCCTGAAGAGCAGGTGGGTTTTTCTCCCTTTGTGGGTAACGTTTGATTAACGCCGGGATGTTTTAAAAATATTCTTTCTGCGTCCTTGAATCCAACCACTTCCAGGCCGTGTTTGGCTGGCATTAACTTTCTCATTATTTTTCTGGAACTTGGGGATCACGCTTCATCTGAACGCGGAGAGCATTTGCCGGAGCTGGTGTGGGTGTGGGTCTGACATCTTCAAAAGTGTCTTTGAAGTCCCTCCCCCCAGCCCCCCCCCCCCCCCCAGGCTCTCAGGGAAAAACCTGGGGGAAAAACCTGGCCTGGTCCCGAACGCTTCCTCGCTCACCCACCCGGCCAGCAGCAAGTGCGGCTCCTTCCTCGGCACATGGGGTCCCGCTGCCTCGGACCTGCTCACTCAGGGGGCTCCCCTCCCTGCTGACAAGACCTCAGACGCGTTCCCTGATTAGTCTCCTGTCTTTTCCCGGAGTTGGTTTTTGCCGTGCAAACATCATTCACTTTCGTGGTCAGTCTTCACTTTCACGGCATCTAAACCGTGTGCCTTGCTCAGGAATGACTTCTCTCGGAGGCTGTCACTCTCTGTGTGCTTTGCTAAGACCCGGTGTCTCCCTTCTCACGCTGTCTGTCTGTCCAGCTGGTAGTGCTGGGTGTCCGTGGGCTCTGACTCCCCGGGTGTTTATCTGGTTATCGTAGCAGCTTTATTGGCACGTTCCCCACCGACCTGAAGTGGCCTCTTTGTTGCTAGCGTTGTCTCTGGACGACACCCGTGTCTCGGGGTCCCGTCTGCTTCCGGGTGTCTGTCTAACCGGCTGTGCTCACGCAGTCCCAGGAGAGGAGCGGCGTTACGTAACGATCGGGAAGCACTGGCGGTTAATCGGTTGGTTTCTGGCCTTCGGGGCTTCGCCGTTTATGTATGTGAGGCCCCTCCCCCCGCTTTCTCCACGGCTCGGCCACTTTCTTCAGTTTCCTGTTGCTTTGTTGGCGGTGTTTTCAGCGATTCTTGTGTGAATGGGATGTTTTTCGTTGTGATTTCCTGATTATAATTTCTGGTGCAAAGGGAAGCTGTTGATTTCTTGTGTCATTTGTGGAGCCCACCGAGCCCTCTCACGCGTTTCCACCTGCTCTCTTGAAGGTGGCTGGCGTGCAAGCACTCCGTCCGTACAGTCCATCACCGATGGAAATGCGTTTGGACAGGTTTTCCATATGTCGTTTCTCTAAATGCAGACGCGCCATGGGGTGTGTGATGGGGCCCTTTCCGCCCATCAGCTTCTCATTTTAAACAAATCAGACTTTGCGTGATATGTTTCCACAAAATCTCTATGTGTTAGCATCATACAGTCGTGTGGCACATACATGGGGTGGGCAAAGGCAGGTTTCCTGTGCCGCTGAGAATCCTTTGAGTTAATAAGCTATTCTAATAGCCCGAACTGGTTTGGCTCAGTGGATACAGTGTTGGCCTGTGGACTGAAGGGTCCCAGGTTTGATTCCAGTCAAGGGCATGTACCTTGGTTGTGGGCACATCCCTAGTAGGGAGTGTGCAGGAGGCAGCTGATCGATGTTTCTCTCTCATCGATGTTTCTAACTCTCTATCCCTCTCCCTTCCTCTCTGTAAAAAATCAATAAAATGTATTAAAAAAAGTAATTAAAAAAATTTATTCTAATAATCAACCTACATGCCTTTTCCCATAAGAGCGACTGTCAACCACCCGTGCGTTTGGGGCAACACGGACTCCTGTGACATCTCCCTGGCAGGCCACGCCCACTCACATAGAATTTTCTGTTTAACTTTAGCTTTGACTTCTGTCTGTTATTCTTAACACTGGCGATCCTGCTCTCATTTGGGTGATCTTGGCTTGACCCAGCGTAGGACCAGTTTGTTTTAGCTTTTGTAAGTTGTTCTGCTTGGGCGTTGGTGTTGACTAAGTTTGGAAACCAAATAATACAACGTGAGATATTTGCCCTTGAACGGCTCCCGGCTCAGGAGGATCCTAATCAATATTCGTTGAACAAAAGAATAAACAATAAAGCTCCATCGGAGGAAGGAGAGTCGACGGAGGAGACACGTGGAAGCAGCTGGGCCAGTGCCTGGATGGCGAGGGGAGGGCATCTATCTGTTTATTACCCAATAGCTACTCCGTTTTATGAATTGCAGCCCATTTTCCTTTGAATACAAACCCTTCCCTCACATGAAAATGCAGGAGGCACGGTTGAGAGAGCTGACTCACTCCCTGTGGAAGGGCAGCCTCTGATCCACACCGGGCCAGTCGGGGGCTGCCCGGGACTCTGATTTGGGTGGGATGACAGCGTCTGACAAGCAGCGGCCTGTTCGTCCGGACGGCGGCTGAGGAAGCCACTCCGCAGCCACAGGCCCCTCCGACCTCGGCGTTTGCTGAATCCGGGATGCTCTCCACCTTGTCTCAGTTCTCGCTACGCAGACCCTGCCAGCCGTTTACGTATTAGCCTGAGTTTGCTTCTATTGCTTTCGAATTAAGTAGCCCTACAGGCATCGGCAGATTGTTACAAAGCTCACCAACCCTCTCCGCTGATTAGAAGCCACTCAGGAGGTCTTTGGGGACTGGGTGAGTGAGTACGTCGTTTGAATTTCCCGACCCATCACTCCATTGATTCCTGAAACAAATACTGATTGCACGTACGTCGGAAGCTCCAATGATGCTCTGCATTTACATGAAAAGCTGTTCTTTTTCTTAAGCGTCTCAGAGCCTGATGGGTTGAATCAAGTTGAATCAAGTCTGTGCTGGTCCCAATGTGGGTACAGAGACAGGAGTGGCTGCACAGACCAGGATGCTGGGTGGGGGTTGGGGAGGAGGCCACGCCTGGAGCTGGGCCGGGAAAGGTGAGTGGACATTGGCCGGTAACAGGGAAAGGCAGGACCGGAGTGGTCGGGCGGTGTTCAGGGCAGCGTCCTCTGAGGAGGTGGGAGTTCCAGGGGCGCCGGCAGCTGAAGCGAGGTTCTGAGATGGTGGCGTCTCTTTATTGTCTCATTATTCCCCACAGAAGATGGGGATGGTCTTGAAACGACCTGGAAATTCAATGTCCACCCCCTCCCCACCCCCAGGTCGCCGAGTGCACATGAGGCGCAGGCTGAAGTCTGGAAGGACAGGCGGGGGGCAGACGCCCATCGCTCCGTGCCTGGACACTTCCAGGAGGAAAGGGACTTCGTGAAATTCTCTCTCAAGGGCGATCTTCCTGAGGATGTTTAAGAGGAGGGGCAGGTGCTGTGAGCGGCCGGGACCCCGAAACGGATAACTGAGCGGCAGGTGGCGGCTGCCCCCCGTCCCTCAGTCCAGCTCAGAAGGAGCAGCTGGGCCTGGAGTGATGGGTCCACACAGCCCTCATCTCACTGGACTGACTTGATGTGTAAGTTCGCGACTCAACAGGGTCAAAGCTTACACACCACGCAGGAGAGCGTGCGGGAGGCACCCTGGTGAGAAGAGCAGTGCACGCAGTCTGGGCCATTGCAATACCACCCCCCCTTTTTTTTAACAATCTGGAAAAACTTGAGGACCTTGGGGACCACACAAAACTATGCAAAGAGGGAAGCCTGGAAACAGAGATCAGCGTCAGGGTTTTCCTCTTCAGGCAGTTGGCTGAGCAGCAGCCAAGGAATTAGATGCAACAATTTTTAGCGAATCTCCCGGACCCTTTCAGGACCCACGTGCGAGCCCTTGAAGAACAAGAAGAGTTCCACCAGCGTCTGACTCCTGTTGAACTTCTCTGGCTTCAGAGCGACAGGTCAGCTGAGGGCCAACATTTCCTGTGAAGTGTGGGTGACATCCTCCAGGAAAAGAAAGCAAATATCGATGTGAATTGCCAACGATGTGGTCTAACCCAGAATACTAAACTTGGACCCATTCTAGACGCAGCGTCCAGTGTACAGGAACTAGAGGAGTGAAAGGGGACGCCAAATGACACCACAGGACGCGATAAAACAGCCACGTGAAGGTGGGATGGAAAGGGTGAATGTGTTCTGGTCCAGTAAAGGGATGCGTCATCCGCCTGTGAGTGCCTGTAGGTGCACAATTGGCTTCAGCTGATGAGCCACCTGTGCGAACGTTGGCGTCCTTCACAGGAAGCCTGGATTATACTCTTGTATGAGAACATGTGAGACTTACCCTGCAGCCCAGTGGTCGGCAAACTGAGGCTTGAGAACCACATGCGGCTCTTTGGCCCCTTGAGTGTGGCTCTTCCACAAAATACCATGTGCGGGCGCGCACGTACAGTGCTATTGAAACTTCATGGCCCATGTGCAGATGTTGGTATTTTGTGGAAGAGCTACACTGAAGGGGCCAAAGAGCCACATGTGGCTCTCGAGCCGCAGTTTTCCGAGCCACAGTTGCCAACCACTGTTCTAGCCCATGTCAATCGTGTAGTTCACAGTGTTACCAGCTGCAGTCGCCGTGGCTCACAGCGGACAGACGCTCAGACCTTGGTCACTGCTTCACCGTGCAGCTGGAAGTCTATCCTTTTCCCCGGCCTCTCCTGGCTCCCCCGCCCTGCAGCCACGTTTTGACTTTCTGTGCTTGTACTAAGTTTGACTTTTTTTTTAGATTCCACATCCAAGGGGCACAGTGCGGTGTAGGCTTGTTTTGCTTAGCACAGTGCCCTCAAGGTCATTGTTGAACAGCACGGGGAGGGGGGGAGGGGGTGGGGTGGAGGTCCACCTGCTGGTGACCAGGCCTGGCTCTGGCATTTACACGGCACCAGCACCACCAGGACCCCCCTCCCCGCCACCCCCAGCTCCACTCTGGTCCACAGAGTCGGGGAAACCCCTGTGAAGGGCCGTCTCCTGAATAGCTCCCAGATCTCGAAATCGATGTCGGACACACGGCGGTTCCAAAACAAAGATACTGTCTCACACGCACTGCCCACTTCGGTGCCGGAGGGTTTGCGCAGAAAGTAGGTGATGGCGTGACGGTCCGTGTGGACACATGACCTGCGGGGCTGGCAGGCTTTTGTGTGTGAGAACGAGGACCTCGGAGAAACCGGTCTCGGCTGCTCAGCGAGGAAGCGAAGCTCTTCCCATCCCAACAGCGGCCTTTGTTCTGAGGCAGGAGGTGTTGCCAGGGATGCCAGGCCTCTCGGTGGGGCTCACACTCACCCAGAGCAAGGCTCTTCCTGCTCCTACAGTTAGAGAACTGCCGGGTGCTCGTCACACTCAAGAATTCCCATTTCTGTTTTTTTAAAAATATGTTTTTATTGATGTCAGAGAGGAAGGGAGAGGGAGAGAGCGAGAAACGTCAATGATGAGAGAGATGCATTGTGGGTGGCCTCCTGCACGCTCCCTACTGGGGATGGAGCCCACGACCTGGGCACATGCCCTTGACCGGGAATCGAACCTTGACCTCCTGGTTCATAGGTTAATGCTCAACCACTGAGCTAATGAGCGAAATGAGTCTGTTTAATCTTGGCAAATCAGCAAGCGCAGATCAAGTCATACGTGTGGGTGGAAATACTCTGCCCACAAAATGTGGCACGGGGTCCTTGGCATCTGTCCTTGTGTCAGCGTTATGCCAGCCTATGTAGTGTGTCCTAGAGGGCTGTGTGTGTGTGTGTGTGTGTGTGTGTGTGTAGAGGGCTGTGTGTGTGTGTGTGTGTGTGTGTAGAGGGCTGTGTGTGTGTGTGTGTGTGTGTGTAGAGGGCTGTGTGTGTGTGTGTGTAGAGGGCTGTGTGTGTGTGTGTGTGTGTGTAGAGGGCTGTGTGTGTGTGTGTGTAGAGGGCTGTGTGTGTGTGTGTGTGTGTGTGTGTCGCAGAGGGCTCTGTGTGTGTGTGTGTGTAGAGGGCTCTGTGTGTTGGGGGGGCAGCGGGGGGTAGCTGGGACGGGACTTCAGAGTCTCAGAGGGAAGCTGCCTTGCAGGCAGATGACTGACAGCCCACCTGACACAGTGGAGATCAGTTTAAACAAGCGGATGACGGACAGCCCACCTGACGCAGTGGAGATCAGTTTAAACAAGAGCGCACCAGGACGGTTAAGGCATTTGGAGGGACATCAGAATTCCATTGCTCCGTTAAAATCTCAGTGTATTTTACCCTATGAATTCTCATTGTGAGGAAATAGCCAACATAAACTTTAATACCATTAGGTACATGTGACATAATTTAAAATTTCAATATTGGATTTTAATCGTGCATTTTTCCTTCTAAATTCAAAATCCCGGTTCAGTATAATGACGGGATAGCATCTCCCTTTGAGTCTTGAGCAGCCTGTTGAGAAGGTCACGCAGGCACCCCTCTGACCCTGTGGGAGGAGTCCTTTCACTCAGGGTGCTGTGCCGTCGGTGAGGGAAATAGATGGTGTCGGGGAGGGGGACAGGATGCTCACGGCACAGGCAGCAGCACCTGCCCATCTGCTGGGCCCCCCGGGATCTCCCGCAGCCGTGAGGAGCGCTGGACCACGTCCAGGGAGGTGCCAACTGCTCGGCGCAGTCCTCCAGGGATGCTCACTCCCCGACATCTGCCGGCTACGGAGACAGCGGCCAGATGCTCCTAAGTCACGTCAAGGGCAGCTTTATGGTGCAGCCAGCGAGCGGGAACCTGGGAAGTCACTCCGACCAGCCTGGAGGAGGACAGGGAGCATTGGCCTCAGAGTGCCGGGGTCCCCGGAGAGGGGCAGGTGGGCTCAGCAGGCGAGGTGGGGGCTGGGCAGTGCCGGAGCCCAGGGGTGGATCAAGCAAGAGTCCGAAGACACGTCTTCCGCGGGTTCTGACATATGTGAATCTGTGGGACGTGTTGACGGGGGACAGAGCTGCCGCTTGTCTCATGAGGATCATGAATGTTAATAAGTCAACTGTTCAAAAATATAAAGATTGAAGAAAGGGCTTTATCTGACAAAGGAGGCAAAAGCATACATTGGAGCAGAGACTGTCTCCTCCATAAATGGTGCTGGGGAAATCGGACAGGTTCATGCAAGAAAAAAAGATAATGGAACTAGACCACCCACTCACACTGTACCCAGGAGTAAACTCAAAATGGATAAAAGACTTACATTTAAGACGTGAGACCATAAAAGTCCTAGAAGAAACCATAGCAATGTGTTAGCAACACATCTCCTAGGACAAAGGAAACCAAAGGGGAAATAAACAAATGGGACTAAATCAAAAGAAAAAGCTTCTGCACAGCAAGAGAAACCGTCAACAACACGAAAGGCGCGCCCACTGCCTGGGAGGACGTATTTGCCAACGTTACATCTGATAAAGGTTAATCTTTTTATTTTTATTTTTTTATTTTTTTTATACATTTTATTGATTTCAGAGAGGAAGGGAGAGGGAGATAGAGATAGAAACATCAATGATGAGAATCATTGATTGGCTGCCCCCTGCATACCCCTTGCTGGGGATCAAGCCCCCCAACCCAAGCATGTGCCCTTGACTGGGAATCAAACCCAGGGACCTCTCCAGTCCCGTAGGGCCAACGCTTCTATCCACTGAGCCCAAAACCAGCTAAGGGCGGGTTATCTTTTTAAATATTTTTTTTACTGATTTCCAAAAAGAAGGGGAGAGGGAAAGAGAGAAGAACATCAATTGATGAGAGAAGAA
>NW_005871829.1:102769-112170 GCF_000147115.1 Myotis lucifugus | reverse complement strand
ATGCCGGACAGTCCAGTTTCTCCCCGTATGAGTCTGGGTCCCCAGAGATTTTCCCGGAACTGGAGTTCAGAGCAGTTGGGAGCTTGAGACTCCCTCCCAATTGAAAAAGACAACCGTGTCCTCAGTTGCCAGCCCTTTCCACGTGTGCCTCCGTACCTCTGCACTTTACTTCCGCACCTCCTCTGAGTCTCAGTGTGCTTTTCTCTTTCCTTCTAGTTGTAGAATTTCCACTCAGCCAGCCTTCCTGTGGTTCTGGATGATGTTCGTTTTGTCGTTTAGTTGTATTTTTGAAGTGGTTGTGCAGGCAGCAATTTCTGGTGTTTACCTATGCTGCCATCTTGGTTTCTCTGTAATTTTTAACTCTTTAATTATATGAAAACTAGAGGCCTCGTGCACGAAATTTGTGTACTGGGTGTGGGGTGCCGGGGAAGGTCGTGCGACGCTCACTGTCAGGCATCACGGGGGTGCGAGGCGAATCAGAACCAACACCTTCTCTGAACGTGATCCCCTGGGAATTGTATGTCTTCAACACTCTCTGGGTATTTATCTATGTTTGACTTTTTATTGATTGACTTTTAGGGAGAGAGAGAAAGAGATTTGTTGTTCCACTTATGTAAGAGATTTGTTGTTCCACTTATATTGGCATTTATTGGTTGACCCTTGCCTGTGCCCTGACCGGGGATCGAACCCGCAACCCTGAGCCGCCCGGCCAGGGCTCTCCGGGTTTGAAAGCAGGAAAGCTGAACTCCGCCACGATATACGAAAGAGCTCACGCTGCGAAGCTGTTCCCGCTCTGGAGGGAAGTGCAGCCCGCAGACCCCACACGGACAGGCGTCCTGCAGGCAGCCCAGTCTTCAGTGGTGCAGGGCTGCTTCCTACACAGAAACAGTCCGAGAGCAGCAGGTCCTCACGCAGTCATGTCAGCCCAGGGAGCAGGGGCTGACCCCACAGGCCTCTCACTCCCAGAGCGGGGCTCAGCGCTCCGCAGGTGGTAGCTTTTGTGCAGACTTGTCCCCCTCCCCCAGGGCGGGGCCTGCGGGACAGTCAGTGGGAGCACAGGGCAGTGTGATCAGCCTCGCTTCCCTGTGTCGTGCGGGCGAGTCAGCAGCAGCGGGAAACCCACCTGCACTGGACGTTGCTGGGGAAGAGGCAGGACTCGCTGAGAAGCGTGGAGGCCAGGCCGCTCCAGACACGGCGAGGAGTTGGCTTTGTTGACGTTGGAAGAAATTTCTAGAATTCAGCTGTATGCATCGTTATAGAAATGAGATGACACGCGAAGAATTTCCCCGCACGCTGGCTCCTAGCTGATGCGGCATCTCAGAGCTCAGGACTATTTGGCGCTGAGTCCCGTCAGCGATAGGAGTGGCGAGAAGCCAGGAGAATGTGCGTCGTAAGTGGGACATTTTGTTTGAATTATTTTCATTCAAGAACCAGATTAATGCTGCCTCACACACTAGAAATTGCACTGTCGTAAGACACTTAACATTCTTGCACAGTTTTCACGGGAATCATGTGAGGCGAAGTGCTCGCATCTTGCTGAAAGGGGTGATTTGCTCTAGAAGCCGTGGGTCAATGGAGGGCCGTCTCTCCGGTGGCGTCTAGGAATGTCCGTGGAGGAGTCAGGGCGCACAACTCTTATTAGTCTTAACACAGACGTTTCCCTCGGGATTAGAGTGGCCTCTGAGTACTTGGCTCACGCAGTTCCACCAATTTATTCGACGTAATCTTCCCACGTCGTCTGCTCCTCATCCCGTGGCACTCCTCGGTAAGTGTAGTTACCGGCAGTGTCAGCGTAAGTTACAGCTGCATCTCTTAGGGAATCCAGGCAGCGTCTCTGATCTTTCAGGAAAACATGACGAAAGCGATGGACTCGAAGCAAGCGCCCTTTTTGAAGGGATGCTCTCCCGCCTCTGTTGTTATCAGCTAATGTGCTTGTCCGGTTTGTATTTGTTCTTTACGTTTATCATCTTAGCTGTCACCATCTTGCTTAGTGGAGCAGGGGTGTTTTTGTTCAGAGAAGATGAATACCTACCCCTTGACTGGCTCTTACTTAGCAGAGTAAACAGCTCTCCCGCATGCAGCAGGCAGCCAGCATCCCAGCCCCCTCGCCGCCTGCCTTCCCGGGTTCACCACGGCCAGGGGACCGTCTGCAGCAGGCCGGCGGCCGCTCATCACAGCCTCCCTCACAGGCCGTGCTCTGCCCGTTCTTCTTGTGGCGTTTCCCCGGGCATTTTCAGATAAATTTTCCAGGCAGAGTCCAGCCTGACTGTACCCCGGGCTCTGGGTCGGCAGGGGAGCCGGAGGGGAGAGAGCGCAGTGTCTTTGTTTATCGGCTCGTCCCCTTTCCCTTCCCACCTCATGTGGCCGTTTAATAAGGGATTCCCTTTCCGAGCTTTGCTCCCCTTTCATACATTGTCGTTGGATGTACTGGCTCTTAATTTTCTTCTTGTCGCGTCTTATCGTCCAAAAGATATGCATGAAGTCACTCCAGGAGGCCAGGCACTGTACATGTGATGGAGCTGCGGCCTTGAGCAAGATACACGCGGTGCCTGGTCTCGGGGGATGTCTGTCTATGGGAGAATTCCCGTTTCCTGTTCTCTTGTAGGAAGAGTTCAGTTGAACCTCTGGGTGCCATCGATGCCTCTGAAAGCGTCCCATCAAGGTCTGTGGAGAAATTTTTATCGTAGCCTTCATGTTTGTTTGCTTAATATCCTATATAATAAAAGCCTAATATGCACATTGTCCCCTTGACCAGGAGTTCGACCAGGGGGTGGGGCTGGCCAGCCAACCGCCCGCAGCCCCTGCCTGGGGCGGGGTGGCTGGGACCCACCTGTCCACAAATTCATGTATCAGGCCTCTAGTCCTATATAATAAAAGCCTAATATGCTAAGTGTCTGGTTGTCTGGTCATCCGTTCAACCAATCAAAGCAGAATATGCTAATGATATGCTAAGGTCGCTCAACTGCTCGCTATGACGTGCACTGACCACCAGGGGGCAGACTCTCCGACCGGTAGGTTAGCTTGCTGCTGGGTTCCGGCCAATTGGGACTGAGTGAGATGGGCTGGACACGCCCTGGAGCCCTCCCGTGGTCCCTCCCCAGCTGGCCAACCTCCCGTGTCCCTCCCCGGCCCCGATCATGCACCAGTGGGATCCCTCAGCCTGGCCTGTGCCCTCTCACAATCCAGGACCCCTCAGGGGGTGTCAGAGAGCCAGTTTCAGCCCAATCTCACAGGCCAGGCCAAGGGACCCCAGCAGGCCTCTAGTATTTTTATTGATTTCAGAGAAGGGAGAGGGAGAGAGAAAGATAGAAACATCCATGATGAGAGAGAATCATGGATCAGCTGCCTCCTATACGCCCCCTACTGGGATTGAGCCCACAACCCAGGCATGTGCCCTGACCTGGAATTGAACCATGACCTCCTGGCTCATAGGTTGATGCTCAACCCCTGAGCCACACCGGCCGGGCTGACCTAGCCTTCATTGTAATGTATGGTGTGTTGTTTGCTATATTCTGAGACCCGCCTGGTGCCAGCAGAAGAGGAGTTAGCAGCAGACCCCGGCCCCCTCACTCCCCAGTCTGTGTGTGGAAGGGCTGGGAGGTGTGGTGAGGCCTGGGGCTGTGTGGGCTCCGTTCCCTCTGTCTGTAAGACCTGGTGGCCTCTCCCTGGTCCTGCTCATGTTGGGTCTCCGGCCCTCACTCCTGACATGGAGCTCCTACAGCCTTTGCCGTTTTCTCCTTCACGGTGACGATGAGCATCTTCAGCCAAACTCCCCAATCCCGTGGCCCGTCCAGGTCAGGAGCGGCTGTGGTCCAAGAGCCGCCTCTGGCTGGGCTGCGGGGGGAGCTGGTCCCAGGAAAGGTCACGGGCTTCCTTATCATAATAGTGAATATTTTCCTTAAAGCTGGTTACAGCGACCCAATAAGAGAATATTGTGTAAAAAGCTCTTTGTACAGACACACACACACACACATACACACACATACACATACACACATACACACATACGCATACACATACAAATACACACAGATACACATACACACATGCACACACATATATACAGACATTCACACATACACATATACACATACACACATGCACACACATACACATATACACATACGCAGACATTCACACATATGCATACAGGCACATGCACACATGCACACACATACATGCACACACATACACATACATACACGTGTGTGCAAAGCACTCACACATAATATTTTCTCATTGGGTCATCATGACAAAGTTAATAAATATGTTTATATATAAATAAACATATCTTTAATATATACTTATGATTTATGTTAAAGTATATATATACAAATGCATATTTTAATATATAAACATTTAAAATATATTGCATTCATGCATTTATTTCTATACATTGTCTATTTTCTGTATAAATAAATGTTTATTTATGTAAAACACTAGAGGCCCAACACACGAAATTCATGCACGGGTAGGGTCCCTAGGCCTGGCCTGTGATCAGGGCTGATCTCTCCAGCTGCCAGCAACTGGCCCCGTCCCCCACCACCGATGCTGGTTGCCCTCTGTGTATGGGGTGACTGGCGGGGTGATTGGGGTCCCACTTGCTTGCACCCTCTTTGGCCTGGCACCTCCCGTGTCTGCCGCCACCCACCCCTGGTTCCCCGTTCCCTATTGGGCGATCAGGGCCTGCGGGCTGGGTACAGCTCCTGCATTGAGCGTCTGCCCCCTGGTGGTCAGTGTGTGTCATAGTGACCGGTCGTTCCAGCGCCGGTCGATTTGCATATTATGCTTTTATATATATAGATAGATATTTGTATGTTTATCTACTTGTTTACAAAGCACAAATGTTCTCATTGTAATACCTGTTATATATTCCATATGTTCGTATATGTTACACATATAATATATATTTCATATACGTGTGCATATTGTACATACATGGTAAATATGTATGTATGTGTATGTATATGTACGCCTTTTCTTAGGGTTTATTTATGTGCAATGACACATGCAAAGGAGAGAAAGGGAAACGCAGTGAGCCGCCATCTGTCAAGCGGGAACACAGAGGAGATAGAGCAGTGGCCGGGCATCCATCTCTCACCTGCGTCTCTGCTCCTATGCAAACGACTGCCGGGCTCTTCCTTCTTTCCCACGCGTCTCTTGAATGTGGGGATGAGTTACAGACCTTCCTCCAGGAGCGCCAGCCCAGGCAGCGTAAATCAGCCGCCTGACGTGTCTTCGCTTTTCTCTCTGTTTGCTGTAGGGATGCCTCCCACAGGCAGCGAAGACACTCTCCCTGGTGCGCAGGAGGGGGGCTGAGAGCCGCTGCCTGGTGCACGCGGGGCAGCTCCTGTCTGCCGGGCGCCCACCAGGGGCCAGCAGGGGCCACCCAGGGGCCAAGAGGGGGCCGCCCAGGGGCCAGCAGGGGCCACCCAGGGGCCAGCAGGGGCCACCCAGGGGCCAACAGGGGGCCACCCAGGGGCCAGCAGGGGCCACCCAGGGGCCAGCAGGGGACCCGTCCAGGGGCCAGCAGGGGCCACCCAGGGGCCAGCAGGGGACCCGTCCAGGGGCCAGCAGGGGCCATCCAGGGGCCAGCAGGGGGCCGCCCAGGGGCCAGCAGGGGGCCCACCCAGGGGCCAGCCGGTAACGCTGGGCTCATGGTGTCTGTCTTCCCTGCTGTTCGCTGAGCCTCGCGGGACCTGTGCTTCAAGCTTAAGCACTGTCTTGCATCCGAGGTTCACGTGGAAGCATGAAGAATGGGGCGCAGACAAGCAAATGCAGTACTTGGGGGGTACACCTCTGCACAGGGAGCCTCTGCGTGAGCGCGATGGTGACTGAAGAGGTCGCTCAGAAGTTTTTATTTTGTGATTTTCTTCTTTTGTTCTTTGCTATGTCCAGACAGACACGGATATTGGACGTGCAAGTTACAGACGGGATGCGTTGTGTGCTACACGCATGTCCACATCATATAGGCACGTCCACAGGACGTCTGACTATTGTATTTCCGTGATTTTCAAACGTGCGCCTATAGCCAGCGCATCCGGGACAGGTTCCTGCTGCTGTAAACGCTCGAGGTCAGGGGATGAGGCTGGGCTGTTAGAGGCCATGAGTAAACCCCGACTTCAGTGCAGAGCCGGGACCTGTGAATTCCTGTCCTGCCTCCCAGCTATTCCGCAGCACACGCTGCAGCGGCTGCTTAGAGATTAGAGGCTCTCAGAAGGTGATAACTTTGTCATGTCTGAGGACAATTTAACATTAGTTTTCACGGGCGTTGTAATGCGGTGCCCCTGGGCAAACGGGCCGCAGAGCTTCCTGTACTCTGAGCAGGAGCGAATCTGACCGTTCGAGTGAGAGGTGCGGGTGGGACGCGACGTCACCGTCATTGCAAGAACTGATGGAAGTTCTGTTCAAGTCAATATGTTTCCCACTTTCCTGAACTTTCCAGGCTGTTCCAGAAAATTCACAGCAATGCTGCTTTATGCGTGAATCTCGAATGGCCCGGGGATTTACTGGGCCGTTAAGCACGGCCTTTCGGACGGCTAAGCCCAGCAGGAGGGAGAGACCGCCGCTTTGCCAGCACCGTTATCTGTCTTTCTCGCACCACCGATTTCTCTAAAACCTAAAAGCAGTTTCCACAAACAAAAACCCATTCGAGGTCAACTCCGTCCTTATAATGACAGGGGAAATATGAAATATAAAAATCATAAGGTCAGTTAAAATTTTGGAACTTTTGCCAAGCATTTAGGCAAAGACTGCAACCTGCCTGCCTTCACAATTACATAGAGTCATTGATCGGCTGCCTCCCGCACACCCCACATGGAGGATCGAGCCCACAACCCAGGCATGTGCCCTGACCGGGACTAGAACTGTGACCCCTGGTTCATAGGTCAACGCTCAATCACTGAGCCACATCAGCCCCTGCTTCTTTATAAACAAATGAGTCGAGTAGAGAAGCAGCCGTTCACTCACTGAAGGTCACAGTGTAGCTCTAAGGTGCTTACGTGGTGGTGACAGCTTCCCGTCTTTGTAGACATCCACGAATCAATTGATTCTGTACATGGGTCCTTTTTCCCAGGCGAATGGTCTACGAGCTTTGCCTTGATCACAGCAGTTAGTGAATGAAATGTGTTTGCGTTTGCACCTGTGTGTTTACATTGCCCCAGTCTTGCTTCCTCACCAGGGAGCCCTAAGCTCACAGCTGTCCTCAAGGTCAGCTGCATCAGCACAGCTCAAAGGTAGCAGCACAGGCAGCCCCGTGTTCCCGCTGTGGGAAGTGAGGCTTGTTCTCCCAGCTGCTATTTCATTTAGGAAATTAGTTCATAAACAATAGCCTCACTACAAGACCGTGGTGAATAGGAAGCACTCTTCCTTCCTTCCTTCTTTCCTTCCTTCCTTTATTTATTTTTAATATATTTTTATTGATTTCAGGGAGGAAGGGAGAGGGAGAGAGAGATAGACACATCCATGATGAGAGAGAATCACAAATCGGCTGCCTCCTGCATGCCCCCTACTGGGATCGAGCCCACAACCCGGGCATGTGCCCTTGACCAGAAATCAAACCCAGGACCCTTCAGTCCACAGGCTGACACTCTATCCACTGAGCTAAACCAGCTAGAGCTATTTTATATTTATTTATTTTGTGTTGCAGTGGACATTCCATATTCTGTTAGTTTGGGTGTACAGCATGATGGTTAGGTATTTATATAATTTGCGAAGTGATCTCCCCGGTAAGTCTTATACCCACCTGGCAACATAAATAGTTCTGACTCTACTAGAGGCCTGGTGCACGAAATTCATGCACAGGTGTGCATCTGCCTTGGCCTGGTGCCGCCCGCTCACCTGCTCCCCCATCCCACTGCGGTCCCACTCTCATCAGGGCCCATCGGGGCCGGCAGTGTCTCCACTGCCACCCACTGCCAGTGCCGCATCGCCGACACCCACCATGTTCTGTGACGCCCCCTGGTGGTCAGTGCATGTCATAGCAAGAGGTCGAACTCCCGGTCGAACGACCGCCCGAGGGGACAATTTGCTTATTAGGCTTTTATTATATAGGATGCCCTGTGCCGTGCTTTGCATCCCCATGACTATTTTTGTAACTGCCAATCTGTGCTCCCTAACCCCTTCACCCTTTTCACTCAGCCCTGCAGTTCCCCTCCCCTCTGGAAGCCGTCAGTTTGTTCTCTGTGTCTATGAGTCCGTTTCTGTTTTGTTTGTTTTGTTTTATAGATTCCACACATAAGTGAAATCACGTGGTATTTGCCTTTCTCTGTCTGACTGATTTCACTTAGCATAACACCCTCCATGCTGTCACAGCGGTTTCATGCTATCCTATGGCCGAGGAATATTCCATTGTACGTATGTAACACTCCTTCTTTGTCTTTAACACACTCTTGCCTGTGGATGGACCCCTGGCTGCTCCCATATCATGGCTGTTGTAAATAATGCTGCCGTGAGCATAGGGGTGCATGGATCTTTTAGGATTAGTGTTTTGGATTTCTTCAGATAAAGACCCAGAAGTGGAACTGCTGGGTCATAAACTAGACAACCTAAAAGGTTACTTCAGACCTCACGCATCCCTTGCAGCTGGCATGTAATTTAAACATTGTGTAGCATGTACTGCTTTTAGAGACATGCACAGGGGGAGGCCTCCTCACGTGTTTTTCTACCTGTTCTCAAGGAAAGATAACATATTTAACAAAAGAAAGTTAAGAGAAAGCTGTGACTGTTTTAAGATCGTAGAATCACATTAAATTATCACTGATTTACTCTTTTCTTCTTTATGAGCGACCTAGAGGCCCAGTGCACAAATTCATGCACAAGTAGGGTCCCTAGTCCTGGCCAGGATCAGGGCCGATCAGATTCCCCGCCTCCCCATCTCCTCCTTCCCTTGCTATCTCAGCTCCCTGCTGCCACTGCTGGTCCCCCGCCATGTTCCACACCGCCCCCTGGTGGTCAGCACACGTCATAGCGAGCGATCGAATTCCTGGTCTCCCGGTCGACCTCCCGAGGGGACACCTTGCATGTTAGCCATGTATATCTATAGATGCCTGAGAATTGCCTGAGTTTCCAGTGTCTCCTGCAGAACAATGAGCTGAGCCGTCTGCTTGACAGTGGTCCCTGAGCATCGTGTCGGGGACCAGCGTGCAGGGGCCCCATGGACGTGCCCGGAGGGTCGTATGCAGTGGGACGGCTCTCCTCTGACAGAAACAAGCAAAACAAAGAAAGCCCCCAAATTTAAATGAAAGGAGCCTTTTCCTCCCCAGATCCAGTGCAGTAACCCCCACCTTGGGCTTCCTGAGGGATGGACCCCAGGTTCTCGGAGGTGGGGGGCTGTGAGTAGCAGAGCTGGCGCTTCCGGGGGCACCACCTGCCTCGGTGCCCGACTGCTTGGAGGCACCAGG
>NW_005871829.1:93403-102669 GCF_000147115.1 Myotis lucifugus | reverse complement strand
ACCAGGGCAGCTGTTCCAGCCCCAACCATCAGATTCCAAGACACACTGTATGGGGCGGGGCGGGGGGGGGGCGTGAAAGTTTGTTTGTATTTGTGATGTGAACAAACAATACAACAATTAATAAACAGGACAAGAATAAACCCTGGGTCACGTATTCACAGCTGGACACTGACTTTCGCCCGCCCGTATAGCACGTTCCGTGGAAGGGTAACCTATCGTAGTTTTTGTGTCAATATCTAAACGGGTCTTTCAAATTATTCTTTCCATTCCCCACCTCAGGCCCTCGCCACACTATGTCTGTGTCCATGGGCCATACATGTAAGTCTGTAAATTATTTAGTTAATCTCTTCCCATCCCTCTCAGATTAGTTCCTTATGTAACTCATGGCCGTCCAGTCTTCCATCTCTGATCTCCCATTTGAATGCAGTCTCAAGGGCTTGTGTGTGTAAACACTCTTTCTTCTCTCTCTCTCTCTCTCTCTCTCTCCCTCTCTCTCTCTCTCTCTTTCTCCTTCAACTCAGTCACTGCTGAATGAGGCCGGAAGCGTTATGTTCAGCAGAGAAGTTACTGGACAATGGTATTTTGAATTATTCTGGTGCTACATGGGCCTCACACGTACTGGAGAGAGGGATGCTGGGAAGTGATTTAGCCTGAGACTCAGGCTAGAGTTTGCAGATAATGCCAAGCTTGGTCTAAAAAGAACGATTTGAATTTATCTGTCATCACAGCACATAATGGAAATGAGGGGTATGAAGAATGGCCCCCAAGATAGAGGGCACGGGAATACTACCAGGTGTCCCATGAATACAGACAGGAAATGTTATAACTTACTTCCTATGTTTATTTTTTTTAATAAAACACTTTTTTTTTTTTTTTTACTATTTTCATTAAGGCATTGCCCTCCTTGGTTATCTTGTTATATCGTAAATCAGCGAGTTGGACAAGATGCCTTAATGAGCCAATTAGTTAGGAGTCATCTTTATTGCGCGTGGGTTCAGAGCAGAATACCTCTGTCAAATTCTGAACCAAAACATAGAGGAAGTTCTCTCTATTTATACCTTTTGATCTCTTTGTCTTTGTGTGAGTTATTTTTGCAGACAGTTTGTAACTTTGGATACATAATGAACAAACACTTGGCATGAGAATATGGGGATTATGATCAGTATTTGCCTATTACATTAGATGGCTAGCTTGCAAGGTCAGTCAGTTAAGTTTTTATCTTTTTCTGTTATTCAAACTAAAGCAGTTATTTAACAGAATAAGGGACTATCTAAACACAACAGAGTTGACCTATAGAACAAGGGGCTGTCTAAGAATAACAGTCATTTAAACAGCAGTTTCCGACAGCAGTTTCCCAAAGGAGGGATTGCTATGCTTCAATCGGCCGGGCTGCCGTGGGTCTGGCAGTGGGAGTGCGGCGTGGAGACGAGAATGGAATCCACAGCAGGAGGGGCTGTGGGCGCCGCGGCTCTGGGCTGGGTGTGGCGGCACATGCTGACTTCCTGTGTCTGGTAAAGTGGGTTTGTATGGTCTCCAATTTTAACCAAACCGGCCCTCAGAGGATGGCACAGTGAACTGAAAGCATAGTCCCAGGAGGACTCCATGGGGTGAAGATAAATCCAGCGAGGCCAGCGCTCATGAGGACCAAGAAAATAAATAGAAACGAAACAGAAGAGCGGGAGCTCATGGGAAGCCCCGGCGACCTCCAGCCCTCGGGGTGGCCACGCGTTAGGGTGCGTCCGAGAGCCAGCGCGGTGGGCAGGGCACAGGCATTGGAGGGGGTATTAGTTAGGAAAGAATCTTGAAATTGGATCCATTTTTTTCCATGATTTGTGTTTTAGACAATGATGCCAGCCTGTCTACTCTAAAAGCTTGTTATATTTACACGCTGGAAGAAGTAACCTTGACAAGAAACTTCAAAATCTTTGCCTGGCAGCTGTGCTCAGTGGTTGAGTGTCAACCTATGAGCCAGGAGGTCACGGTTCGATTCTGGGTCAGGGCACAGGCCCAGGTGGCGGGCTCCATCCCCAGTAGGGGGCGTGCAGGAGGCAGCCGATCCATGATGTTTCTATCTACCCCTCTCCCTTCCTCTCTCTGTAAAAGTCAGTAAAAACATATTTATAAAAATAAATTTCAAAATCTTTGAAATGAGGAGCTATATTAAATATTTTTATTAAAATTGGTTTAGATCCACACAATTGCTCACATAGTGCAGAGGGTTCCATACATCTGTACTAGCTCCCCCTGTCGGCACAGCTTGCGCTAGCACCAGCGTTCATTACCATGAATGGGCAGCAGTGGCACATTGTTACTGATTGAGGTCCCTGCTCTTCACGTTTCCCCAGCGTCCACCAATGTTCTTCATTCTGCCCAGGATTCCACCCGAAATGCCACCCTGAGCGTAGTTGTCAGTCTCCTCCGGGTCCTGTGGCCACGAGCATCCTCAGCTGGTTTGTTTCGACACCTGGACAGTGTGAGGCCTGCTGGCCAGGTGCCCCTCAACCAGGGGTCACTGGATGGTGTTTCATGATCAGATTTTATTCGTTAAAATGTATTTTCTTTTACGTATGTTTTTCATTTGTTGAATTTATTAATTAAGCAAAACCATGTTATGTTTCTGAACGTGGTGAAATAGCCCTAGTTGTTTTTTTAAAAATATATTTTATTGATTTTTACAGAGGAGGGGAGAGGGATAGAGAGTTAGAAACATCAATGAGAGAGAAACATCGATTCAGCTGCCTCCTGCACACTCCCTACTGGGGATGTGCCCGCAACCAAGGTACATGCCCTTGACTGGAATCGAACCCAGGACCCTTGAGTCCATAGGCCGACGCTCTATCCACTGAGCCAAACCGGTTAGGGCAATACCCCTAGTTTGGAAGACTTCTCTGTCTAACCCTTGACAAGGCGCTGAGTCGGCTGCGTGGCTGGAGGTCAGAGGGCTGCGCCATCACGTCACCGCTGCCATAGCCTCTGCCGCCTCAGGGACGGAAGGAGGGGTATTCGCTCACGTCTATCCCATCAGCCAAGCGCGCAGTTTATGAGGATGGCTCTTCAGTGAACGCCTTCCCTCATGGACATCGGTTGTTCTGGCCAGTTGGCTCAGGTATGTTATTTCATGTTTGTCAGTAATGTGTTCGAAGCAGAGTGTACACTCATTCGGCGATCAGGGTGGGCGTCAGCAGGGGTAAGTCCGTGTGCCCGGACAGGGAATCGGACGGTGACCCTTCTGTGCACGGGACGACCCTCAACCAACCGAGCCACACCGGCCAGGCCTACAGGATTTATTTAAAAAGTTTGTAACAGATGATTTTAAAATGTATTGCTTTAGGGTAACTTTATTGTTAAAAAAAACACTGGCTTGGCGTTTGTGGGCTATCTTCGTGTGGTTTTGGTTGATACCTGGGGATTTAAATGACTGGCAAACATTCTCACTTCCTTGGGAAATGAAAATCTATTTAAAAACAATCTCATCTAACAGTGAGCTGCATGGGTTTTGCGTTACGATGCGCGATCCCAGAGAGAAGAGGGCATTAAGCAGGCTCTCCCATGGGGGCTGGGATTGGGGCACCCTGAGACGCCCCATAAACACGGACTCCATCTCCACCTCCGTGCCGGTCACGGGGGGGGGAGGGGGGG
The DNA here is from genome assembly GCF_000147115.1 of Myotis lucifugus. Lineage (NCBI taxonomy): Eukaryota > Metazoa > Chordata > Mammalia > Chiroptera > Vespertilionidae > Myotis > Myotis lucifugus. Next base: position 99,030 of record NW_005871829.1, on the reverse strand, counting down.
GCTGAGCCCCCGTTTCTGGGCCTGTGGTGAGGCGTTTAGAGGCACCTCCGTCTTCCAGGTGGGCTGGTTCCCTTCAGGGAAACGGCAGCCACCTTCCCCACCCCAAGGACACCGCACTCACCCCCCTCTTACTGCCGATCTGAGCCTGACAGGAGACGGTGAGCGGGTGGGAGTCAGGTAACACGTCTCTAAGTAGCCGTGGCCGCTGCATCTCGTCACGTGGCAGTGACACACGTCTTTGCTTTATCCACTCACCATCCCCCCGAGACTTTCATGGTGTCTCGAACCTCCGTTCTCTGTAATTTCGTAGGAAATGGGTCTTTGGAAAGTTGCAGCGAGGCGAGGGGCCTCTCGGAGTTGACGGAGCTACTTCTCCTCGTTCTGCTCTCCTCTCGCAAGCACAGTCACCCTGACGTCTGGGGCCGGGCCTCCAGGCAGCAGATTCCACCCGTTAGTTGTGGCCCTTGGAGGTCCCCGAGTGCCGTCCAGGTTGGGGAGTCGGTGGTTTTAAAACATGCGGATGCCCCCCTCCTCGCGGGAAGAGCCCAGTGGCTCCGCGCAGGCGAGATGAATGAACAGCGTTGGTACCAGTCCGTCCGAGGCCATAAATACCGTCAGTGCCAGTTGCTCCCTTAGAGCGAGTTGCCTCCACAGGCGCTCACTGGCCTCCAGCACGTGTGGGAATGAGGAGACAATGTCCTGTTCTCCTTCCTCGGTCACTTCTGTGTCTGTAAAAGGCATTTCTCTCATCTGGGTGACGCTCAGCCTCACCACATGGGGACGTGCCCAAACGTGGAGACTCAGGAAGGTGTAGCGAGGAGAGGGGCGCCGCCTTAGGAAGGGAAACCCCGTTGGTTCAATGGGACGTGGCTCTGGGCGTTTGTGCCTGCATTTTGCATTTTGACCCTCAGCTTCAGGGACGTGAGGGTCAAAATGCACAGGGTTGTCGCATTAAAGAGCAAAATGGAAACCCGCTGGGACTGGCATGACCGGGCCGCGAGGCCTGTCCTCTGAGCCCGGCGGGAGCTGCGTCCGGCGGGGGGGCTGGCTGAGCAGAGCGCTGCTGCTCCGTCTCCCCAGAGGAAGGTCCCTAGTGGCGCAGGGACGGCACTGGAAAAGCTGCAGGCGCCTCGCCTTCCTCCTCAGGCAGGTCGCGCGTCCTTTCCCCTCTCATCCGTTTTAATCTTTGATTCTGCTTCATCTTGGGCTGCACTTAGCTTCACAGGCAGCGTCTTACCTGCCTCCGACTTTGTTTACACGGAGCCATGGAGCCGTCTCCACACCGGGGATCAGGGCCTCTCCCTGTGAGCCCCGCTGCTGCATCAAGAAGGCAAACGGTGGGCTAATTACTTGTTGAGCTGGATTGGGAAGGCCCTCTGCTGGCCTCGGCAGGTCCCCCGGTGCTGCCCGGATGAGGACCCTGACAGGGCAGGAGGCAACCTGGGCTGAGGGCTGCCCTCTGCTCCTTGGGGTTGTGCAGTCAGACCCTGTGCTCCTAGAGGTTGTGCGGTCAGATCCTTAGCTCCTTGGTGTTGTGCGGTCACACCCTGTGCTCCTTGGGTGGCATTGGTGGTGATGATGATGGTAATGGTGATGGTGATGATGATGGTGATGATGATGATCACAATGATGATGATGTTGATGTCGATATTGAGGATGCTGATGATGCTGACGGCATAATGATTAGTAGCAGCAGTAGAATAGTGACAACTCCCTTACTGAGTGTTTATTACGTTCCAAACCCTAGTCTAGGCGCTAAGTATATATTAGCCGTTACTTTAAAATAATCGATGTGGTTGTAATCTCCACCTTCCTGATGACAAAATGGACCACAAATCAGGTGGGTAACTTGGCCAGGGTTGCGCTGCTTGTAGAAAGTTAAGACAGGATTTCCCCCGATGCCCCGGTTCCGGAGTTAGCGCCTTTACCCAGCACGCTGACATCTCACCAGATTTATTTCAAATTTTATTCCTTCCCGTGTCTAATGGTTATTGAGTACTTTCCATGACACATAAACATAAATGACCTCTACGTTCAGAGACCTCATTTTCTAGGTGAAGAAAAATATCTTGCTGTCCTGGAAATTTTAATAGCTGCACAAGGCAATAAAAGTTGGGTGCCTGACTTTTTTATTGCCCTGAGCCTCGGGTGAGGCATTTAACCTCCCTACACCACACTTTCTCATCTGTCAGGTGGACTTCCTGCCGTGTTGTCATTGAGTGACACGCTGTAGGCGCAGGCACTTTGCAAACTGAAAAGCCACACACATGCCAGGGCATGGAAGGATGCTCTGTTTACCCCAGACCCAAACACACAGGCTGCTTTCCCTGTTCAACACTCGAGTTTGTTTTTATGTTCGTTCATTCAGAAGTAGCCGGGTCCCACATAGAGCTAGGGCTTCTGTTATTACTCAACTCTTAAGATTAGCGTACTGAGGGCCACAGGGGTTAATTAATTCATACACGATGACGCTGCCATTAAATGAAGGAGTAAAGAACCCAGTGCTTTTACCCCAAAGGCTGTGCCTTTTCTATGTAAATCTTTCTTCAAATTATTGATAACATGCATTTTAACCTTCAGGAATCGCATATTTAAAAAATGATTGGATAATGGTATGGTTGGAATACGTGTAATATGTTAAGGAACAGCGACAGGGCAGTGACCGAACCGTGCCCTGGTGCAGGTTGTAGGTTAGAGCAGCGGTCGCCAACCGGTGTTCCACAGACCACTGGTGGTCCCTGAGGTCCGAAAGGTTGGCGACCGCTGGTTAGAGCATCTCCCTGAGGCCTGTTTTCTTGGTTCAAGCGCAGAAGCAGTGCCGACATGGAGTTGGGGCCCGGGCGTGGCAAAGGGCAGCCCGGAGAGTGCTATGCAGAGTCAGGCGCCCGCGGTGCCCCCAGCCGGGGAGCCTGGAGAGAGCGGCCGTGGTGCTGCGGGGGCGGAGCTGCCATGGGAAACGACCTCTGGCCCTTCCACTGTCCTGGCATTTCCCCCCAAGAGCTTACGTCTCGGGGGAGAAGGTCTGTCATGTGCCCACTCCACCCGTTCGGGGCTGGTCGAGAGGGTGCCTGGCTCTCCCGGCGTCCACAGCTGGGACTGGGCTTGCAGTTTGCTGCCAACAAGGCCGGAGGGAATGAGGGCGGCAATTCTTTTTTTTAAATATATTTTGATTGATTTCATAAAGGAAGGGAGAGGGAGAGAGAGAGAAACATCAATGATGAGAGAATCACTGACCAGCTGCCTCCTGCACGCACCACACTGGGGATCGAGCCCACAACCCAGGCACGTGCCCTGACTGGGAATGGAACCGTGACCTCCTGGCTCATAGGTCGAGGCTCAACCACTGAGCCACACTGCCGGGCAAGGGGACAATTCTTTAACGGGGTCGGCATGCTATTAGGAGGAGTGTAGATGCGAGACAGAGGCCAACCGACGCCACCACATTGTAAGAAAATGAGGGAGAGCCCTAACCGGTTTGGCTCAGTGGATAGAGCATCGGCCTGTGGACTGAAGGGTTCCAGGTTCGATTCTGGTCAAGGGCATGTACCTTGGTTGCGGGCACATCCCTAGTAGGGGGTGTGCGGGAGGCAGCTGATTGATGTTTCTCTCTCATCGATATTTCTAACTCTCTATCCCTCTCCCTTCCTCTCTGTTAAAAAAACAATAAAATATATTTTAAAAAAAAGAAAAGAAAACAAGGGAGAGCCGTCCCGTGGAGGAGAAGGCCGTGCGTTTCCCCGGAGAGGGCCAGGAAGGAGAGGGAAGCAGGAGTCTGGAGGTGGTGGACGGCAGGCAGCCGGCTGGGTTTGGGTCTGTGAAAGTGAATTGATTTGGGAGATGAAAACCTTGTATCCTCCTGGCCTTTCAGGCACCGTGATGACAGGCCTGGGAGAGGTGTGAGCATGGACATGGCTGCGGGCCGATCGCTGGGCTGTGTCCCACCAGGATTCATGGGCGGAAATCCTAACGCCCCATGTGATGGTGGTGGAGGCGGGGCCTGTGGGTCCTGTGGGTCGTGATCACACCATGCGGGTGGCGCCCCCTGGAGGGGTTAGTGCCCTTATAAAAAGGTTAAATTGCAGGACATGTGAAGGACTAGCTGTATGCTGAGCGAATGGATATACAAACACACTCAGGTGTTGAACAGGGAAAGCAACCGACGTGTTTTGGGTCTAGAGACCCCAGAGCTCTTGCCAGGTGAGGACAGTGAGAAGGCGGCGCCTCAGACCGGGAAAGCTCTCACCGACGTGGAATCTGCCAGCGCCGTGGCCCTGGGCTCCCAGCCTCCCGACCGTGAGGGATTACCTTCTCTTCTGGGGGAAGCAGCCAGTCTGTGGGGCTTTTGTTACAGCAGCTCAGACGGACGGAGACAGACCCTTGCTTCACTTCTTCCTCTGCAGGGGATGGCTGAACACCGTCTCCCGTGGCAGGTCAGGGAGCGCCCTGCACTGAGACCAGCCCGAAGGCGTGGGGTCAGCCTGCACGCGCGTCGTCCACCCCCAGGAAGTGCCCCTCACAGCAGAGGAGACGCGGCAGGTGCTCCGGGAGCCGGAGTAGAACTCAAAGCGAGTCCACACGCAAAACATGCACGGCATTCCTTTAAGCCTCCCGCTTGATCTTAAATTTTATGTGAGTTTTGAAGTTTTCATGGATTTCTCTCTTCTCCTTCGAAATGTCTTCGAACTCCTGAGACCATAAGTTCTAATTGTGTAGAATGAGAGGGAATATGGTTACTTACTCAGTATCCGTTTCCTCCTTCTTTACTGATAAATCCTTAGCTCTGTCCCCGAGTCTGCCCGCCCAGCACGGCCACGTACAGAGGAATTCTGTTTCCCAGGAGCAATAAACATTCATCTCACCCCGTCACAGGGACCCAGCACTGCCAGGCACATATGGAGTGGTGCCCCTGCTACTGGAAGGGCAATACTGAACATTTGTCCTTCTTCTTTTAAAATACATTTTTATCAATTTCAGAGAGGAAAGGAGAGGGAGAGAGAGATAGAAACGTTGATGATGAGAATCATTGATCGGCTGCCTCCTGCACGCCCCCTACTGGGGATTGAGCCCACAACCCGGGCCTGTGCCCTTGACCAGAATCAAACCTGGGACCCTTCAGTCCGCAGGCCGGCGCTCTATCCACTGAGCAACACCAGCCAGGGCTTCCTGGTTCTTCAAAGACAGATGGTGACATGCTAGTCTTGTTGCCCAGACGCTCTTGTGTGGATGTGATGTCTAGAACGTGTCAGTTAGTCTGCAAATACTGGGGGGAGCCAAGAAAGGAAGGAATCCAGGGGTTCGATCGTTTATGACACCCTGAGCCTGTGGGGAGCCACCTGGGAGCCACGGCCCTGAGGCCTGCTGCTCCGGGAGGGGATGGGATAACGTCCGAGGCCGTGAGCTCGGCTCTCAGACGCCGCAGGAGGGGGTGTTCTGACTGACTGGCCCAGAGCTCTCAGAGAAGCGAAGGGAGGCGCAGGACGGTAGATGCACAGCTTTAGCCATAGGCATGCCTGGTCCCCCCACAGCCTCTGAACCCCGAGATTTTCACACTCCGCACGCAGGAAGCGCAAAACCTTCTCTCCTTCACGGGGGCCGGGGCCTGTGGGTGGGAAAGGCGGCCACGGCCT
>NW_005871829.1:90974-93303 GCF_000147115.1 Myotis lucifugus | reverse complement strand
CCAGTGCTGGCAGCTTCTGTCCGTTCACGCGCTGTCTAACCCGGACCCTCCCTCATTTCATGTCCCCGTGTCTTTTCCTAAATGGCCGGTTCCCCTTTCTGTCTGGTATCGGTTTCAAGGTTTCCAAGCTCACCTGGCGCGTCCCCTCCCTCCCTCCCCTCCCTCCCTCCCCTCCCCCCCCTCCCTCCCCTCCCGCCGTCCCCCTTCTCTCCTGACATCCATCGGGCTGTTGGGAGCTGCATGATGCAGTCCTGTCCCAGGGACCCTCCCCTCACTGCCTCTCATCTCTCTAGATCAGCGGTTCTCAACCTGTGGGTCACGCCCCCTTTGGGGGTCGAATGACCCTTTCACAGGGGTCGCCTAAGACCATCGGAAAACACATATATAATTACATATTGTTTTGTGATTAATCGCTATGCTTTAATTATGTTCAATTTGTAGCAATGAAATTGGGGGTCACCACCACATGAGGAGCTGTAATAAAGGGTCTCGGCATTAGGAAGGTTGAGAACAGCTGCCCTAGTAGCTCAGACAAGTTGTGTCCTGCGTGCTGAGAAGGAAGGCATCTGGGTTTCAGATGTTCGCTGTTTATTTATAAAAACCACCACCAAACCCTCGCAGCATTTCCGAGCAGCCAGCAGCTCACCCCTCATAAGGGAGGGGCGCCTTTTCGTTCTGTGGAAATTTGGAGCCATCTGTTCCTTATCACATTGTGTCGAATTATCTGTGAGGCCATTGGACGCAGCGAGGGGAGTTTCATGCAATTTCTGTTCCAATCTTGTCAGTGGATGTCGTTTTACTCAGATGTTCTCTTTCCTCTTAGTTAGCAGTCCTGCGATTTTATTTTCTCTGATGTCTCCCTTATACCATTAAACTACACAAAAGTCCAAGTGGCATTGTCTTAGCAGCCGGGAGGTTTGGCTGCACTAGAGCAGAAATGAACTCATTTGTTGTTAATCTTCACCCGCGGGTATTTTTTCCATTCATTTTCAGAGAGAGTGGAAGAGAGGGAGGGAGGGTGGGAGAGAGAGAGGAGAAGGAACACGCCCAAGCCAGGGCCTGGGCGGCCGCCTGCCTTTCCCAGGGTCTGTGAAATCGGGGGGTAGGGGGAGGGCCCACCCCAGAGCCAGGGCCCCAGTGCCCAGGGCCTAGTGGGGTGTGGACAGGCCGCCGGGTCCTGCGGGGAGACCTGCGTGAGGAGATGCAGAGGCAGGAAAGGCCACCCCAGGAGCGGCCAGGAGGGAAGGGGCGTCCACCCAGAGGTGAGGTCACCTGTTAGGGGAGCAGAGTAGGGCCTGAACTGCTGCATCTCACAGCACCACCCACCCCACCTTACTCCACCTGCACCTGCTGCTTCTGCATCTGCATCGGGGAGCCCTTCCAGCACGAATGTTACTCCTTCTCACGGCGCGAACACTTCAATAGCAGGATCCTTCTCTTTTACTTTTTTATACATTTTCATTGACTTCAGAGAGGAAGGGAGAGGGAGAGAGAGAGAGAAGCATCAATGATAGAGAATCATGGATCAACTGCCTCCTGCACGCCCCACGCTGGGGATCGAGCCCATAACCCGGGCATGTGCCCTTGACGGGAATCGAACCGTGACCTCCTGGTTCCTAGGTCCACGCTCAACCACTGAGTCGCACCTTACTTTTTAATGCTGTTAAGCAATTATGATCTTTATCCTCACCGACTTTTAGTTTCACATCTATCTTAAAATAAAATCTTGTTTACTTTCCTCTTGCAGACAGTACAGCCAGCTTTTCCAATGTAAATAGTGTGAGTAGCTGAACGCCCATGAAATAAACATGTTTTTATGTTTTTTTCCGAGTGACAGGCAGACTGTCACATAAGATCTTCAATGTGTGTAGAAAAAGACGTAACTATGGGAGTCAGTATCCAAAGCTGATCGACTCACATCATCGAGTTTCACAGGCAGCTGGTCGGCTCATTTTAATGTCTTAGCGACTTTTCCTGATGGGAAAACTGTGAGAAAGAGCCAAGTGGGAACCCCACAGCGAACCGTCCAGTAGCTGAACAGGAACTGTAGTGGGAGGGGGAACGTCAGGGTGGATGCTGCTGAGCACGAGCAGATGGAAAGACCTGATCCCAGAAAAAGGGGAGGAAAAATACTGGGAGACCTGGGCCGCAGGAGCTAGTGGGACGGTCTGGGACGGTCAGCGTGTGTGTGATTGCGGGTTTAGTGCGTCTGTGATTGTGGGTCTGGGGGTGTGTGTGATTGTGGGTCTGGCGTGTGATTGTGGGACTGGGGGTGTGTGTGATTGTGGGCCCTGGGGGTGTGTGTGTGTCTGATTCCCGGTTTAGTGCG
>NW_005871829.1:53169-90385 GCF_000147115.1 Myotis lucifugus | reverse complement strand
ATGTGAACTTACAGCTGTTCATCCAGAAAATAACACAATAATTAGTAAGTAATAATATCAGAATACACTCTGGGTTTCACTTACTCACAACTATAAACCTACTTTTGCCCAACCTTGTATATCTCAACCAATATAAATACAAAATGCAAGAATTAGCGGCCTTGGCATAGCATAGACCTGTTGTTGGCAAAAGAAAAAAAAAAGATTTAACTTAAAAAGCAGCCAGAGAAAAGCAACACGTTTCATCCGAAAGAAAGTGATGAAAGTGATGGATGACTTGTCACCAGGGACAATGGATGCCAAGTGCCGTATGCAAAGAGCTGAAAGGAACAAAGCAAAACCCCTGAAACGTACTATTTGTTTCACTCGATGGAATTTTCTTCAGGAGGAAATGAAGAGGAGATGAGCTGGAAGAGGAAGGGGGTGCAGGGTGAGCACACGCACGCTGGGTGGGAGCAGCAGGCAGTTCTTCAGGATGAAAGAAAATACACAACACCCACAGGCGCTCAGACCCGCATGATAAGTGGGTGAATGTAAAGTAAAATTTATTTGAACAACAACGGAGTGCCTGATCCTATATAATAAAAGCCTAATATGCAAATCGACTGAACGGCAGAACGACCGATCGCTATGACGTGCACTGACCACCAGGGGGCAGACCCTCGATGCAGGAGCTGCCCCCAGCCCGCAGGTCCCAGGCCAGCCAAGGCAGGTGCCAGCAGGGGCCCCCCAATTGCCCTGCTGGTCGCCCCGCAGAGTGGCCCTGATCACCGGCCAGGCCTAGGGACCCTCCCTGTGCACGATTGTCATGAAGGCTCCATTACCTTCAGACAGAAGATCTCCAGCAGGTTCCTTAGCTTTTCTGAGCCTGTTTTCTTTTATTTCACCAAAAATAAAAACACAACAAAAACCCATAAAATCTCTATGGAAGGCTTGGTTAGATCCTGTGTATAAAGTGCCACTATTGTGACCAAGGGGACTCGATCTGTGAGGGCATTAATTTCACATATTGTTATTTTCTCACGGACCCTTTAGCTGCCCTTAAATCGTTGCTGGTGAGCTGAAGAAACAACCGGGAGGAACATCCTGGCTACGTGGAACCTTAATCCTCGGGCGTCAGTCACCGGGACTCTGTCCCACGTGGGCATCGCGAGTCCACGGCCCTTTCCGGCTTTAAATCTTGGGGTTTTAAGTGCATTTGAAGCTGCCTCCCACCGATGTGGTGAGTGAGAGCTGGGTCAGTTCTCCGGGGCCACGCGGCGAGGCCGGCAGAGTCAGTGTTTGAACTCGGTGGCCTGATTGCCGGTCCCAGGCATTCGCGCTAAAACCTCCTCTTCTCAGAGTTTTAAGGCCGCGGGAATCCTGCAGAGCCGCTCGCCCACCCTCCCGAGGGACCAGGAGTGAATGCTGCCCCCCTGGAGGTATGTGCCCCCCCAGCTGTGCGCCCCCTGAGAGGCTGGGTGCCCCCAGGGATATTCTGTAAGGGGTTGGGTTCCTGTCCTTCCTTCTCGGGGAACCTGCCGGGGCTCGTCCCTCTGATACCGCCGTCTCCTGACCTTCTCAGTGCCCTGCGTCCGCCTTTTACGTTGGACATAAAACGCACCTCTCCTAGAGGGCTGCCCCCCGGGGTTACTGAGTTCTGTCTATTGATCTAATTTTCATACACAATCCCAGAGGCCTTCAAACGGTGACGGGTTTTAAAAGAGAGAAGGATTAAGAGGAGAACGTTGATGTTATTCTCGTTCTTACTGTTTTCATGTCCAAGTGTTTTCCTGGGGCCTGTTTTCTCTGGGCAGCCAGGCTTGGCACAGGAAGCATTTCTTTTAAAGGCGGCCACACCTGTGTGTCTCTCTCAGTGCGTTTGGTGACTCCCGGAAAGGATGCGTGTAGGGCTTGGGAGGGAAGTAAGCTACCTGTGAGCTGTCAGGTAGAGGGAGGGTCCGCTACCTGCCTGTCCGAGGGCTGACGGTGAATATAAGAACGTTCAGGTGAAGCCAGGGGGACAACCGGGCGTGTCCTAGAAGCAGGGCTGGGTGAGGTGTGGATGGCGCGGCTCTGCCCGGGGACCTGGGAGTCTTGAGACCGAGTGGGGGAGCCAGGCGCTTGCTGATGGACAGGAAGTGAAGTGTCACAGCACAATGCAGGCTGTGACGTAAAAGTCGTGGACACGTGTCCTGTCTCCGGGAAGCTGATCTGAGCGATAAACGAAGGTGGGATGGGGAGGGGGGCACCCACAGGCTCCGTGACGGGGAGGGGGGTACTCATAGCAACCGGTTGTTTCACTGTTCGGTCAATTTGCATATTTGGCTTTTATTATATAGGATATATTGATTTCAGAGAGGAAGGGAGAGGAAGAGGAAGCGAGAAACATGAATGATGAGAGAGAATCATCAATCAGCTTCCTCCTGCACGCCCCACACTGGGGATGGAGCCTGCACCCCAGGCCTGTGCCCTGACCAGGAATTGAACCATGACCTCCTGGTTCACAGGTCCACGCTCAACCACTGAGCCACGCCGGCCGGGCTGGAGGACTATGTTAACAGCTAGGACCCTTCCAGTGGAGGATGCTGAGACGAGATACCGAGAACAGGAATGAGCACCTCTTCCCAATCCCCACACTCGGGGTCGCTCAGGCGTCAGTGGAAGCCCAGGCCGCCCGGCTCCTGCTCTGCTGCGCCCCCTGCAGGGCTGCCGTGGTGATGACCAGCTCTCCTATGCCCCCTGCAGGGCTGCCGCGGCGATGACCGCAGTGAGCGTGAACAGTGACCCGCAGACACTCCACCCCATCCCGGCCGGCAGAGATTTCACGCAGACGGACGTCCGCCCTGTCGTTGCCAAAGGTACTTTGTTCTCTGGTACCTTACGTGCTCATATCACAGCAAAGAATAGAACCCCGGGGGCTCACAAAACCGTTTTCCTCTATGAATAGGTGCGTGTGTGTGATGCACGTCCGTGGCACTACCCAACCCCAAATAGAGGGCCATCGCAGGAAGTGGGGGTGACCTACCCGGAGCTCACGCCCCTCACTTTGCTGTGAAGAATCCATGGGTGTGTCTCTGGGTGGATTAAAACGCCTGCAGTCCCCAGGGAACGGCGACGCGTGCCCTCAGTCAGCCTTGTTTTGCTGTGCAGTTCCCATGGCAAAGCCGGCGTTCGGGAAGCAAGCCAGAAAGAGGCAGGATGCTCCGTGTGGCCGTCCGTGGGTCAGTGTGCTCAGCATGTTGTCTGTTGTGAGGGATTGATGTAAAGGTGATATAGGAACATTCCTTCAATTTAAGCATCTGTCCAATGTTACGAAATCTTTTTAAAGTTGGTAGTTTTAAGACATAAGTGACTTTCATCTAGAAATCGTTCCGTCGTCCAAGCACAGCTTGCAGTCTCAGGACCGACTCTGTGTTTAGGAGCAGAGGAGGGCTTAGCACTAGTGTTTGCAAAAAACCCCAAAACTTAAAAATAAGCCGAAACCGGTTTGGCTCAGTGGATAGAGCGTCGGCCTGCGGACTGAAGGGTCCCAGGTTCGATTCCGGTCAAGGGCATGTACCTGAGTTGCGGGCACATCCCCAGTGGGAGATGTGCAGGAGGCAGCTGATTGATGTTTCTCTCTCATCGATGTTTCTGACTCTCTATCTCTCTCCCTTCCTCTCTGTAAAAAATCAATAAAATATATATATATGTTAATAAAACTTAAAAATAAAATAACTCTATAGTCTAAAGCCGAATAACCGTCCCTTTGGGTCTTAGAACGTATAATGTTGTTCATTAGATTCCACATATGAGTGAGACCATGTGATACTTGTCTTTCTCGACTGGCTTATTTCACTCAGCACAATGCTCTCCAGGCCCCCACATGCTGTCTCAGGGGGTAAGAGATTCTTTTTTACAGCAGCATAGTGTTCCCTGGTGTAGATGTCCCACAGCTTTTTATCCACTCAGCTACTGATGGGCACATGGGCTGTTTCCAGATCTTAGCTATTGTAAATTGTGCTGCTATGAACATAGGGGTGCATATATCCTTTCTGATTGGTGTTTCTGGTTTCTTGGGATATATTCCTAGAAGTGGGATCACTGGGTCAAATGGCAGTTCTATATTTAATTTTTTGAGGAAACTTCATACTGTTCTCCATAGTGGCTGCACCCGTCTGCATTCCCACCAGCAGTGCACGAGGGTTCCTTTTTCTCCACCTCCTCACCAGCACTTGTCGTTTGTTGATTTGTGGATGATAGCCATTCTGACAGTGTGAGATGGTACCTCATTGTCGTTTTGATTTGCATCTCTCTGATGGTCAGTGACGGTGAGCATGTTTTCATGTCTCTGGGCCTTCTGTATGTCCTCTTTGGAGAAGTGTCTATTTAGGTCCTTTGCCCATTTTTTAATTGGATTGCCTTCCTTTTGTTGAGTTGTATAAGTACTTGATATATTTTGCAAATTAACCCCATATCAGACGTATTATTTGCAAATTCATTTTCCCATGCAGTGGGCTCCCTTTTCATTTTGATGCTGGTTTCTTTTGCTGTGCAGAAGCCTTTTAGTTAGATGCCAAGTTAAGTTACGAAGCCACCGTAATCCAAACAGCCTGGCACTGGCACCAGAACAGGCATATGGAACAGAGCAGAGACCCCAGAAATCCACCTGAGCCTTTACGCTCCATTAATACTTGACAGAGGAGGCAAGAGCACGCGTGGAGTCAGGACAGTCTCCGCGTTGTCTTACTTCTTCACTCCCGTGCATCCCACCATGTGTACACGGAGCTATAGGGTCCACGTGGGTCTTAGTGAACCTCTCTTACGTCGCTCGAGCACCGCCACGGAAATGCACACTTTGGGGCCAGCCTAACGCCAGCCTCCTCCTCCTACCTCCACATGTTCCAGCGCAAGGCAGAGCCGTGCCGGTCAGGAGCTCTCCTGGGCCAGGATCGAGTCTGATTACATCACTGAGGTTAACATCCATTCATCCGGCTCGATACTTGTTGCTCCCACGGGGGGACAAGCCAGACGGGCCACTGCTCAATCAGATCAACAAGGTCATCAGCAAATGGACTCTCCACGCTGCGGTTATTGAATGAGAACCAGAAACGCTGCTTCGATTCTGTCTCGGCGTCTCTTTACCCGCCGATCGAGGCCAGCACAGCGTGGCAAGGGGCCGGGCGGGGCAGCCGGCGGAAGGAGACAGCCTTTTTGGCCCACGGAGCAGTCACTCTCCTCATTCGGTAAGAACGGCCGATTCAGAAACAGAAACAAAGAACTAAAGGCAAACCCCAGACAACAACCCTCTGTGCTGCTCGTTAGGTGATGGACGCGGCCATGTGAGACCCGGGTGGGGCCAGGAGCACGGAGCGGGGCTTCTGTGGGACAGGGACAGACTCTCCTGTGTTTTCCACGGTGTTTCGAGTTGATAGGGAGGTACTCACCCCTCGTCCGGGTTGTACCTGGACGTGACCTTGAGGAGGGGGCGGAGCTGCCCTGGGGAGCCCCGGGGGCCTGCACAGCCGACGGTGTCTGCAGCACCGAGGATGCGTGACGCTGATCGAAGGTGGCAGGTGGCGCTCGGGGCCTCTGAACACAGACCCCTGAGACGCATGGAGGACGGGAGGCGGCGGAGAAAATAGAATCTCTCCGCTCCACTTCCCGGAGGCCGATTTCGTTGCGGACCCAAATCCAACCATCTCTCTCTCTCTCTCTCTCTCTCTCTCTCTCTCTCTTTCTCTCTCTCTCTCTCTTTCTCTCTCTCTCTTATTTAATTGTGTCAGCTGGTTCTTTGTATCAACATAGAATCACAGAGGCAGCAGAAGACGTGTCTATTAAAATATCCCCACCTTGTTGTATTACACCGTGTCCGGCCGTTGCTTTCTGCGGCACCTACTTTTATTCCAGGAGCATCCCTCCCGCTGGGTGGTCCTCATGCATCTCAACCACTTGGTGCTTAGGGGGGAAGAGCTAATGTGGGGCCTGGAATTGAAGAGCCAGTGAGCCAGGAGCCGGAGCAGTGGAGCCGGGAGCAATGTCAGAGGTCGAAGGTGTGAGCCCACGCAGTGCGGTTTGATCAGGGCGAGAGGCAGGGGTGAGAAAATGGGGTCCTGGTGAAGGGAAAGAACTGGACCAGCTCTGAGCACGGCCGAGCATCCTGCCCATCTGGGTCCTTGTCCCCATAATGCGACCTGAGGGGAGTGGGGGGGGGGTCAGGTGCCCACTGTGCCAGCGCGCGTGGAGAGAGGGCAGTGATGGACATGTGATCGGCCTCAGTGGCACCGGGTGACATGTCTGCATTGCTCCCTGCCTCCAGGTGCGAGGGTCAGAGGGAAAGGGTCTCGGGTGTGAGCGTGGGAGAGGGAGCGGGGTCGTGGGGTTTTGTGCTTCAGGGACCAGGTTGGAGCCGACCACCGCTGGCAGCTGCCGGGAGGAACGGAGCCCACGTGGGAGGTTTGGGAAGCTGAGTCGGAACCAGACGGAGGCCTGTGCCATGATCACAGCAGGGGGCGTGCCTCCTTACCAGGTTCACGCCCGGTCCTGGTGGCGTGGAGGTGAGGGGCGTGGGCCGGTGTGGGCGCCCAGCAGAGGGTGCAGGGCGACCTCAGGGGGGGCGGGAAGAGCCGCTCTCAGCTCCGTCTGGTGGAGGGCTGTGACCGTGCGTCTGGGCTCGTGCTGATTCTAGTCTTTGCCGGCTCCTCCCAGCGTCACAGGTCGCCTCCATGTCAGCCCGTAAGAGAGGAACTGCCTGACCCCCGGCAGGAGGCCCTCCCTCTGGCCGGACCTGGAATTTCCTGCCTCGTACCCAGCAGACCAGACAAGTGTCTGCCAGGAAGAGAGGCTGGTGGGATGTGGAGTCACAGCAAAGTCCTTACTGACGTGTGCGTGGCCTGGTGCGCTCCCCCCCCGGCAAAGCCGTGTGTCCTTCAGGAGGCGGGTGTGGCTGAGTTTCCACCGAGCGGCGCTCTGTGCCTGTGAGCTGCTCTTCTGACCATGGAGGCCTCCGCACGATGACCCTCTTTACAGCTGTCGTAATCGGACGCACTCACCAACAGCCCTGCTGCACATCGATATGTATAAAAGCCTAAGTGACCGTTATGACTGGTTGACCAAACAACCGAACAACTGGTTGCTATGATGTGCACTGACCACCAGGGGGCAGATGCTCAATGCAGGAGCTTCCCCCTGGTGGTCAGTGCATTCCCAGAGCCAACCTCCCACGGTCCCTCCCCCAGGTCGGCTGACCCCGATCAGCCCCGATCACAAATGGGTGAGACAGCCCCTATTGGCCCCGATCGCTGGCCAGGCTGGGGGACCCCACCCATGCACGAATTCGTGCACCGGCCGCTAGTGTTCTAATAACATAAAATGGTAACACAAGCTGAGCTTTATTCCTGAAGGGCCAGTGTTTGGGTCACAGCTGTGTGATGTCGCGGAGGTGGAGGGTCCCCCTCCATGGGGAGTGGGGTGCTGACACTGTGGGCGCCAGGCCTGTGGAACATGAGTGCTCCCACCTGGGTGTTAGCGGCCGGCCACGGGTAGGGCAGGTGCGCACTGGGGAAGGTGGGCCTTGGCTGGGACTCCCCTCTGCCACCATCTCAGCTTCTGAAAAACAATTACCAAGAATCAGGACGTGCTTCTGGGTGTACGGGGTCCCCCTCCCCGGCACCCCATGTGGTGGGAGAACCTCCTCCTGGCAGTGCAGGAGGCTCCCCCGGGGCGGCCGAGGGTTCTGTGTGCGCAGTCAAGGCAGACAGAGCCCGGCTGGTCCCAATGCAACGCCCCTCCTGTTTCTCTGCAGAGCATCCTGGGTGTGGCCTAGAGAGCGGCCTTTGGAGCTGAGTGTCAGCAGCGGGCATCCGCAGGCCAGGGGCAGGCGGTTTCCAGCCCCAGGTGTGTGATCTGAGGCCCCAGGTGTCTGATCTGAGGCCCCAGGTGTCTGATCTTGGCCCCAGGTGTCTGATCCATAGGCCCCAGGTGTCTGATCTGAGGCCCCAGGTGTCTGATCCACAGGCCCCAGGTGTCTGATCCGAGGCCCCAGGTGTCTGATCCACAGGCCCCAGGTGTCTGATCTGATCCGAGGCCCCAGGTGTCTGATCCGAGGCCCCAGGTGTCTGATCCACAGGCCCCAGGTGTCTGATCTGAGGCCCCAGGTGTCTGATCTGAGGCCCCAGGTGTCTGATCTGAGGCCCCAGGTGTCTGATCCGAGGCCCCAGGTGCCTGCGTTGTGGGTGGGCGTTTCCATCGAGGCTTCTCGGAGGTTCCGATGCTGAGAAGGACGCGGAGGGGCTGAGACCACATCCCGAGGCTGCCAGACCCGCTGACCGAGCACCCATGATGGGGTCTGGGGAGCTGTCTGGTCCAGACGCTCTGCTTACTGTTCTCAGAAAAACGTGAGGAGCCAGGCTGTGTGCCAACTGCAGAGGGATCTCTAGGCGGCTATGGAGCCAACACCCGCTACTGCCCTGGAGGGACCAACGAGAGGAGGCTCCTGTCCTGAGGCTTTGAGCCCCCACGCTACCACCCCTCCCCACTACTCCACCCCTCCCCCCGCCCGGCCTCGCTGCTGGTAACATCCCTGCACACTCCCACAGCCTCTCCTCCTCCCAGCGCGGGCAGGGAAGCCACGGTTACCTGACATCCATAGGGGAAGTCAAAAGCAGACAGAGCGAGAAGAAAGCCTCTCATCAGAATTCCTGGCGCGTCACAGGCCTCGCGGCTCCGAGACCACAGGCTGCGTCCGGCTCTCACACTCTCCTCTTCCGAGAACCCAGAGCTCCGCTCTCCACGCGGTCAGAGCCATGCAGAGAAGGCGGGGCAGGCGGAGGGAGCCGAGCTGGGTGGGAGCCGCTGCAGGTGCCACGGGGCTCAGATCCCTGGTGGCCACCAACCGGGAGGTCAGGGTTCGATTCTAGGTCAGGGCACAGGCCGGGTTGCAGGCTCCATCCCCAGTGAGGGGCGTGCAGGAGGCAGCCAGGCCAGGATTCTCTCATCATTGATGTTTCTCTCTCCCTCTCCCTTCCTCTCTGAAATCAATAATTTTTTTTTTTAAAGAAGCTAGCAGATCCAGTGCCCGCGGGCTGTTTCTGGCGAACGTGGTGAGAATCTCTTCATCACGCTCCCCCGTCGGGAGGACGGGACTGTGGGTCACGCACAGCAAAACACCCTGAGTTCACAGTGCGTTGCTCAGAGGAACACTGCCTTCCGCAGCCTAGCAGGGAGCTGCTGGGGGATGTGGGGAGGGGCAGGAGCAAAAGAATCTTAAACATGAAAGGGGAGGTGGGGCGGCAGGCAGAGAGGAGAGAGAATACAAACCGATATTCAGGAAAGAAGTGGATTAGAGAGAGGGTGGGGGGAGCAAGCAGGAGAGTCATCGCTGCAGGCGGCACACCCCTCGCTGTCCCTCTGTGTCACACGGGCACACCCCTCACTGTCCCTCTGTGTCACACGGGCACACCCCTCACTGTCCCTCTGTGTCACGCGGGCACACCCCTCACTGTCCCTCTGTGTCACACGGGCACACCCCTCACTGTCCCTCTGTGTCACACGGGCACACCCCTCACTGTCCCTCTGTGTCACGCGGGCACACCCCTCACTGTCCCTCTGTGTCACACGGGCACACCCCTGGCTGTCCCTCTGTGTCACGCGGGCACACCCCTCACTGTCCCTCTGTGTCACACGGGCACACCCCTGTCTGTCCCTCTGTGTCACGCGGGCACACCCCTCACTGTCCCTCTGTGTCACGCGGGCACTCCCCTCACTGTCCCTCTGTGTCACACGGGCACACCCCTGGCTGTCCCTCTGTGTCACGCGGGCACACCCCTCACTGTCCCTCTGTGTCACACGGGCACACCCCTCACTGTCCCTCTGTGTCACACGGGCACACCCCTGGCTGTCCCTCTGTGTCACACGGGCACACCCCTGGCTGTCCCTCTGCACTCGGCGGTGGGCAAGGAGGATGACCACCCGTTGTCACTCGTGTCGAATTCAGAGGAGCTGTCTTGCGTGTGGAACCACTCTCTGTGCCATGCATGGTAGGTTCTCCGACGTCCACGTTCAACCGTCAGGTGCTTGGAGACACAGGTTTGTTTTTGCCGAGAAATCCGTGAGCCTCTGCTGGTGCCGAGGTGAGGGGTTCACGTCACGCTGAGGGCGAGGTCCAGGCGGCACATGTCTCTCCTTAGAATGGAGTTGACTTCCCCCCAAGGTTATGTGCCTCTTGCTTTTCGTTTAAAGCTTTTAATCAACTGTGCTGAGTAAAGTTGGAAATGCAATTTAAAAAATCTGCACTATTGGAAATAAAATAGAAAAATGACAGAAGTTCTCAGTGAAAGTACCTTTAAAACAGAATATTTAGCCCTGGCTGGTGTGCACAGTAGATCGGCCCACGGACTGAAGGGCCTTGGGTTCGATTCTGGTCAAGGGCATGTACCTCGGTTGCAGGCTCGATCCCCAGTCCTGGCGGGGGCACGTGCAGGAAGCAACCAATTGATGTGTCTCTCATATTGATGTTTCTCTCTCTGTGTCTCTCCCCTAGCTCTCTCTCTCTCTAAAAAAATATTTGATCAATTTCTTAAAAAACACACATGGAATATTTACAATTTTGACCATTCTTCTCTAACAAAGCATCACTGAGCCCAGGGTCCAGGGGAGGGGCAGGCGGCCTCGGCTCCGGGTCGTCTGAATGAACGCGGGCGTGTGACATGGGGACGAGGCTGGGCAAGAGCAGGCTGTGCAGCCCGCGAGATGCATTTCGTCAAAAGTGAGTAGAAGACAATGAGCGTCGTTCCCCAAGGACTTCGGTCGGGATGGCTCATGACGCAGAGGAAACTGGTAAAGACAGCTCAGGAGGTTTGCCCCCCCCCCATCTGCACCTGGGCTCCGTTTATCCATCCCAGCCCCCCATCCCATCTGCACCTGGACTCCTTTTATCCACCCCCCATCTGCACCTGGGCTCCGTTTATCCGTCCCAGCCCCCCATCCTGTGGTTAACGTCGTCCACCTGCCGGTGTGGGGTCCTGTGGGTGCAGCTTGGATGACGTGATGATGTTCTGGACAAAAACAAGGGCGCCCTGGCTTCCTGCCCACGTTCGAGGTCCGTGCCCCCCACCTGTGTTTAGTGTGGAGGTGCCTTCACTGATGCGGTGAGTCTGTGGGTCAGGACAACGAGGTCTGGAACTGCCATCGTGGCTGATGTGGGTGAAGGCCCTGGGGCCGCGCGGTGGTCGGGCGTCTGTGTACTGAGTTTGTGTACTGCATGCCTTCGACTGTCAGCTGGCCTGGCAGCACTTGCATTTCACCACCCGAAAGCTAACTCCCAAAGTCCATTTCCCAGGCCGTGCTCGGTGTAGAATTCCTTTCTGCCTGTAGTTTCGATATGTGCCTGGCGCGGTGCCTTCTCTGTCCCTTGGCAGGGGGCTCACGTGATGGGAAGGTATTGGAGATGGTGGATGCTGACACAGTCGCTCCACACCCTGCCTCCGCTCCGGAGACACCGGATCAATAACGTCTCCTCTGATTGATTCTGGACAGAAGGGCACAGTAGGAGCAGACACACATCTGCTTGTTTTGAGAAATCAGACGGAAATATTGGGCTTGAGGAAGCGCAGAAACAAAGCCACGCGGGTGAGGGGCCCGGTGCCGCTGGGCACGGGATCTCCGGTGGCTCTGATGGCACGCAGCGGCTGCCGCCCCGGGAGGTCAACCTGTGAAAACACAATGAAACAAGGCTGCGTGCACACCTCTCACTGAGCCCCACTCTGCACTGCACGCCAGGGGTCACTGGAGGGCTGCTGGGGACCAGGGACGGTGCTTTGGTCCGGGATGTGCTTGATCGGCCCATCCCTGGAAGCCTCACAGTCTGTGGGTGCCGACCCCTTGCTCAGCTCCCTGCCCCGAAGGGGGGGCCTCCTTTCCGAGGTTGGTTCCTAAGAGAGTGAGGTTGACCAGGCCCGGGACCAGCATCTGTCTCTCACCTTTGCTTTCCCTCCATCCCCCACCGCAACAGTGACTTGCTCCACTGTTGTCCAGTGTCTAGGACAGTGATGGCGAACCTTCTGAGCTCGGCGTGTCAGCATTTTGAAAAACCCTAACTTAACTCTGGTGCTGTGTCACATATAGAAATTTTTTGATATTTGCAACCATAGTAAAACAAAGACTTATATTTTTGATATTTATTTTATACATTTAAATGCCATTTAACAAAGAAAAATCAACCAAAGAAATGAGTTCGCGTGTCACCTCTGACACGCGTGTCATAGGTTTGCCATCACTGGTCTAGGAGATCCGCCTGCCACCAGACCTACAATTCCCTGCATTCCTGGTGCTCCTCACGCTCTGAGCTTCAGCTTCCGGTCCTGGGGCTGCCACCAGAACTACTATTCCCAGAATTCCTGGTGCTTCCTGCGCTGGGAGCGACCAAGGGAGTCACGGCCCCTAAGCTGCCAGCTCTCCCACTTCTGCTCTTCGCCCGGTGCCTGTGTATGCAAATTAACCCACCATCTTTGTCGGGTTAATTTGCATATTCACCCTAATTGGTTGGTGAGTGTAGCGAAGGGATGGTCAATTTACATGTTTCTCTTTTATTATATAGGATGTCCTTAGACTAGTCAGAGGGTCTGAACAGGCAGGCACAGGGGAGTCACTGTAGACGGGGGACCAGGCTGAGGCCGTGACTTGGGGACCCCCCTCAGCTTGGTCATTTCCTGGACTGGGGACCGTGGTGATGGGACTGGGGTCCCCATCCTCTGAGCGACACGTGGAGGCGAAGGGGGAGCCCCGTGATGTTCCGAGGGCACGGAAGAGCCTGCTCGTGTGGGAAGAGGAATGTTTCTTCGTTTCCTGGTTTCTTTCTGGAAATCCACTCGCAAGGGGCCCTGGGAGTCTGTCTCTCATAGCTTCCTGGGTCTCCCTTCACACGCCCTCTGGTCACAGCCCACAGTCCCCGACGCCAGCCTTCCCTGGCCAGTCAACCCTCATCTTGGCTTTTCATACTTTAACGTTCGATCAAACCCCTTCTGCCTCCCTCGGCCCCGTTGGTTCTGGTCCCTGCAGGGAACACACTCACGTGCCTCCCAGCTCGGCCAGCCCGGGAGCCGGAGGGAGGGAGGTCTGGCTAATCCTCACTGATCCCTGTGAGAATCGGTTTCGCCGAAGGAGCTCCAGCCCTGCCTTTGAAGTGGGGACAGGGGGACGAACAGGACCCCCGAGCAGGGATTGGCGTGGATTCTGGGCGAGGCTGCAGGATGTGGAGCCACTCTTCGCCTTCGCGCAGGGAGAGGACGGAGCAGCCCAGTGGCTCCTCCTTTTCCAGACAAACTTTCGCCTCCATCCGGAGCCGTGGTGCACGTCATAGTCCCCGGTCCCCGGCCCCCGGCACAGGCCCCCGGTGTAAGCTGTGCGGGCCTGGGAGGCGTCACTCATGCCCGAGCAACGGGGCACCTTAGGGGGAAGGAGAGGCACGCGGAGGACCCGCCTGGACACTTTTCAAGGGAGAAACAGGGAGAAATGGCGGCAGAATCATCCCCACGGCAGGCCCCTGGGTCAGCGAGGAGCTGGGAGTCTCAGGCCTCCTGATGCTGGATTTTAAAGGGCATGTGGTGCCCTGGCTGGTGTGGCTCAGTGGATAGAGCATCGGCCTGCAGATGGAAGGGTCCCGGGTTCGATTCAGTCAAGGGCACAAGCATGGGTTGCAGGCTCCTCCCTGGCCCGGGCCCTGGTCAGGGGCTCATGCGGGAGGCAACCAATCGATGTGTTTCTCTCACGTTGATGTTTCTGTCTCTCCCTCTCTCTTCCACTCTCCCTAAAAATCAGTGGAAAACTATCCTCAGGTGAGGATTAAATAAATAAATAAATAAATAAATAAATAAATAAATAAAATATTTTTCCTTGGACACAACTGTTAGGAGGCCCGTGTGCCTGCTCCATGTCTGGGTGGGAGTCTCCATAGGACACGGGTTTGTGGTTTAAAACCTCTTTAAAAATATATGTTTTTATTGATGTCAGAGAGGGAGAGATAGAGATAGAAACATCAGTGATGAGAGAGAATCATGGATCAGCTGCCTCCTGCACCCCCCACACTGGGGATCGAGTTCATAACCCAGGCATGTGCCCTGAATGGGAGTTGAACAATGGCCTCCTGGTTCCTAGGTCAACACTCAATCACTGAGCCACTGGCCGGGCTAAAGGCTTGTTTTTGACCAGAAGATGGAGTTCTGTCAGGCCTCTGCCTTCGCTCCCCACCCTCGCTCTTCCTGCTCCTCTCTGCTCTCTAATCACTGTCCCCGTTACTCTCTCTCTCTCTCTGAGCACAGCCATGAGGAGGGTTAAGAGCTCATTAGGAGCGCAGTCTCCTCGGAGTAAATCCGGAATGCACAGATGAGTGTGAGCCGTCACGAAAAATTCCACTGAATTGCAAGTTCTTTGAGGATGAAGTAGCTGTTCCTTTGTCTCTGTTGGAATCTGAATTCTCCTGTCAGTGCAGGGTCCTCTTGTATATGCAGCAGCGGAGCCGGGAGCCCTGCCCTTCCCACGCTGACCACTCCCCGAAGTGGGGCTGGCCAACCCCCACAGGACACGTTCAAGTGCCCCTGCCCTGCCACTGGGCGGCCCATGGCCTCGCCTCCCACAACATCCACATCGAAAGGTTTCTTGAGAGCTACTTACATTCTCTAATATTTCTTGAGAGAAGAACAAGGGGTTGTGATTTATTTTCTTATTTATTTTTATATTTTAAATATATATTTTTATTGATTTCAGAGAGGAAGGGAGAGGGAGAGAGAGATACAAACATCAATGATGAGAGAGAATCATGGATCGGCTGCCTCCTGCATTCTCCTTCCTGGGGATCAAGCCCACAACCCAAACATGTGCCCTGACTGGGAATCCAACCCTGACCTCCTGGTTCATGGGTCAATGCTCAACCCCTGAGCCACGCCGGCCGGGCGGGATTTTGGTTTTAAAAATAGGTCTGTAAAGAGAAGTGATGGAGAGTCTGGGAGACTGAACTTTAATGAACCAGGAAGGGGAAGAATGCGTGAGGAGACGATCATGATGAATGAGGGATGCAGAGTTTAGCAGCTCTCGGAGCTCATGGCTCCAGCCCCACCCTGGGGGGACCGAGGCCTGATGCTGCGCACGAGCACGGGGCTCCGGGGACCCACGTTCTTGCTCCACGGACATACCTCTCAGCAGAATGTTTATAACTAGCGGGTCTTCCATTCGTTTTTTGCCCCTGAGGGTCCTCTCGGTGCCGTGCAGCGTGATTTCCCTGCAGGAAACCTGAGCACAAGGCTCTCAGGCTGCAGGAAAATGACTCAAAGTGGGTTGGGTCTGGGAGACCAAGCTTGCAGCCCAGAGATGCAATTTCGACCACTGAGCAAGAAGCGGTCGGGCCTGTGAAGGGACGGGTGGGAAACGGACGCGTGAACCATAAATGGGAATATGCCCGTGAACTGGAAGTGGGTTCGGTGCGCGGATAAACTCTAAGTCACGCAGAATCAGTGCCTGGGAGTCACACTGGCAACAAGAAAACAAGGGAACTATGGCATCATCCTCGCTCCCGGGTAGGTGCACGGAGATCCCAGGTACGTCCAGGCATTTTCATGAATGGATGTCCTGACGCGACACCTGCTGAGGTTCCAGTACCAGCCCGGAGAAAGTGCCTGTGGGGTCAGTGGGCAGTGGGCCCTACCTGGCTGTGACACACAGGGACTCTGTAGGCCTCTCAGGACACTGCTCAGGTGCCTGTGCGCAGTTATGTAACAGGGAGTCGGGAGCCTGCCCCAGCCTCGCTGCCTCTTCGTGGGCGCTGATCGTGGCGAGTCCCACAGTTGTTTCCAGCGCTCGGTCTCGAACATCAAGGCACAGCCCCTCTCAGGCCCCCCAGGCTTCTCCCCTGCCTGCCCGCCGGCCACTGACACGGGTCTCGGTATTACCACTTAGTTACCAATTGTGACGATCGACAGCGATTTCTCAGTCCACTGTCTCAGTGCACTTTTCCCGAATACCTTCCCATGACCTAATTTCCTCGTGTTAATATCGAGCACCCGTGTGTCGAGGTCTCCTAGGAGGCAGAGCCCAGGCCCAGGCGGCCTCCCCTCCTCCAGGCTCTGGTCCCCCGCCCCCCCCCCCCCAGGTGAGAGGGCCTGTGTGGGTCCCTTCATCTAGGACAGGGCGTCGTTAAGTCCACAGGACCTCAGGGAGCTTCCTCGGGCGTCAGGGCCAGCTCCAGGGTTCCCGACAGGCATGACCTCCCCAGTCCTGGGAGTGTCCCCCAGGATTCTCTCCACGCAGTCCTGCACCCTCTCCCTGCTGCCCGCGTCCTGCCCCCTGTGCCACGGAGGCGAGTCCTGGTGCCATGGATGCTCTTCTTTCTGGAGCAGGGCTAGGGCCTCCCTCCCCCAGGTCTTAGGTTCCGGGCTCTTTTCCTCAGAAATGACGTGAACAAAGAGCCAGCTGGAAGCACTGGAGGCGAGGAACATGCACAGATTGTGGTGATAGAGCCGGCCGCCTTCTCCCTGTACTGGTCCCGGGACCTTGGGCTGCCACCCCCCCCCATGTCTTCATGTGTAGAATGAGGGTGACAACGGCCTCTCCTCACAGGCCGGAGGAGGGATTGCTGAGTCCGTGTGCCCCGTGCCCCGAGGAAGACTCGGGAGGTTCCGTGCCTGTGGCCACGGCTGGGATTCTGGGAAGATGCTCAGGGCCCAGGTGTCACCTCACACAGAGGTGCCGGCTGCCGGCTGTCAGAGCAAAGCGAGCCCAGGTCGCATTCCCGCATCCTGCTCCCCAAAGAGACACTGGGGTGTCTCCTAGCACAGAGGTCACTTCGCGCTGTTGTTGGAGAAGCGGTGATGCATATACACAGATTCTGGGGGGCTGCCCAGTGTCCATCAGGGCGACACGAGGGTCGTGCCCCCGTCTCTGGGCCACTGGCCTCTCCCTGAAGGCGGCAGTGGCCTTCCTCAACTCCCACGTGTTTCAGGCCCCTTCCTGTCCTGGATGATTTGAGAAACAGGATTCTCAGGCCGAGCTGATGGGAGGGGAAGGGCGAGTGCCCCGTGCAGACCGCTTGGCCATCCTATTTATGAGGCCGGGAAAGAACGCCTCGCTCTCCCGCCAGCCTCCCGGCCGCCATCCACTCTCCTGCCGGCAGGGAGCCCCTTTTCCACGGACATCCCATCTCCACTGGGAGGGAGAGGAGTGAGCACCTGCAGGCTCCTGACGGGAGGCAGCCTCCACGCAGGCAGGTGGGCAGGGGAGAGGGCTTGCCTGTGCCCTCCCTTCCCTGGATCTGAATTGCAAAATGTAAACACTTTAAGGCAACCTGGCAGGAGGGAGCGGAGTTTGATTTTAGTAAACAAGGACCAGGTTCCTAGCAATCCCCCCTCCTCCCGCCTCCCTATCCTTCTCCGCGGGAGAGGTCCCTGCTGGGCAGCCCCTCTCCTTGCTGAGTGGGGGTGGGGAGTGGGGGTGGGCGTCCAGCCACAGCAATTCTGAGTGCTCAGCAGGCCTGGCTCCCTGCAGAGGGAGCCGGAGCAGAGAGGGGCCTGGGCAGAGAGAAATGGACAAGTTGGGACGGTGTGCGCTGTTCACCGGGCAGTGTGGGTAGCTGCTCAGTTGTCCTTGCATTAGGCTGGGAGCCCGTGTGAGAAGCCTGCTGCATGTGTGTGGGCTGTAATCCCATGTGAGAAGCCTGCTGCATGTGTGTGCGCTGCAATCCCATGTGAGAAGCCTGCTGCATGTGTGTGCGCTGCAATCCCATGTGAGAAGCCTGCTGCATGTGTGTGCACTGCAGAGCCATGTGAGAAGCCTGCTGCATGTGTGTGCGCTGCAATCCCATGTGAGACGCCTGCTGCATGTGTGTGCACTGCAATCCCATGTGAGAAGCCTGCTGCATGTGTGTGCACTGCAATCCTATGTGAGAAGCCCACTGCATGTGTGTGCACTGCAGAGCCATGTGA
The DNA here is from genome assembly GCF_000147115.1 of Myotis lucifugus. NCBI lineage: Eukaryota > Metazoa > Chordata > Mammalia > Chiroptera > Vespertilionidae > Myotis > Myotis lucifugus. The sequence goes on along the minus strand of NW_005871829.1, from coordinate 72,458 downwards.
GACGCCTGCTGCATGTGTGTGCGCTGCAATCCCATGTGAGAAGCCCGCTGCATGTGTGTGCACTGCAGAGCCATGTGAGAAGCCTGCTGCATGTGTGTGCGCTGCAATCCCATGTGAGAAGCCCACTGCATGTGTGTGCACTGCAGAGCCATGTGAGAAGCCCGCTGCATGTGTGTGCACTGCAGAGCCATGTGAGACGCCTGCTGCATGTGTGTGCGCTGCAATCCCATCTGAGAAGCCTGCTGCATGTGTGTGCACTGCAATCCCATGTGAGAAGCCTGCTGCATGTGTGTGCGCTGCAATCCCATGTGAGAAGCCTGCTGCATGTGTGTGCGCTGCAATCCCATGTGAGAAGCCCACTGCATGTGTGTGCACTGCAGAGCCATGTGAGAAGCCTGCTGCATGTGTGTGCGCTGCAATCCCATGTGAGACGCCTGCTGCATGTGTGTGCACTGCAGAGCCATGTGAGAAGCCTGCTGCATGTGTGTGTGCTGCAACCCCATCTGAGAAGCCTGCTGCATGTGTGTGCGCTGCAATCCCATGTGAGAAGCCTGCTGCATGTGTGTGCGCTGCAATCCCATGTGAGAAGCCTGCTGCATGTGTGTGCGCTGCAATCCCATGTGAGAAGCCCACTGCATGTGTGTGCACTGCAGAGCCATGTGAGAAGCCTGCTGCATGTGTGTGTGCTGCAACCCCATTTGAGAAGCCTGCTGCATGTGTGTGCGCTGCAATCCCATGTGAGAAGCCTGCTGCATGTGTGTGCACTGCAGAGCCATGTGAGAAGCCTGCTGCATGTGTGTGTGCTGCAATCCCATGTGAGAAGCCTGCTGCATGTGTGTGTGCTGCAATCCCATGTGAGAAGCCTGCTGCCTGTGTGTGCGCTGCAGAGCCGTGTGAGAAGCCTGCTGCATGTGTGTGCACTGCAACCCCATCTGAGAAGCCTGCTGCATGTGTGTGCACTGCAATCCCATGTGAGAAGCCTGCCCCATGTGTGTGCACTGCAGGAGCTGCCTTGGTCTGTGGGGCGACTTGCGCTGCTCCCAGGCCCCTTTATGTGAAGTGCCTGCACGTTAGTGGCTTTCGCTGTCTCCCTTCCCATCCAAGGGCCTCAGTGGCTCGTTGTGTCTGACTGCTCTGGCCCCTCCGGGACTTCGTTCTCCCTCTTGGGAGGATTTCACGGACCCTTAGCCTGTCGGGTGCAGGATGGGCCGCCTTCTGCAGCTTCCCTGGTGAGCCCTAGGAGGTGTGGTGCCTGCTGCCCCACCCCCAGCGACGAGGGCAGCGACGACATGGCACCAGCCCCCTCACAGCCCTCACATACCCGCTGCTTTTTGCCTGTCATTTCCCTGCATCTCGCTGACCCCCCAGGTTGGAGGCGGGCGGCAGGCTCACCAAGCCACCTGGAGCCGAAGCCACAGCCTGGTGCCCCCACGAGGTCAGACAGCTGCTGGGAAACCTCCGCACGCCTGCTTAGATGATCAGAGAACTATGTGCGGAGAGAGAGCTACCGTGTGTCTCCCCTGCAGACGGCAATAGTTGACGCCGGGGTATGACGGCCGCAGGTAAACAATCCCTTACGTGATGCAGCGTTCACGACCTTGGCCCAGTGAGCCCCTGAGGTCTGAGCCGCCCACTGTGCGCTCAGGGTTCCCTCGTCGGCTGGCTTAACTGTAAGGCCATGAGAGCTAGTGGCAGGCAGATCTGACAGAGGTTTGTTCTCATTCACCCTGATTAGCACGGATTTTGAAGGCCATGCTGGCATTTTAAATGCACGTTGTATTTTGCCTGTGTGTGTTCAGACAAGAAGGCAATTCTGAAACACGGAGGCCTCATTTCTGCACACGCTCATGCATGCGGGACGGAACGCGTTCCCACAAGAACCGAAGCCCATGGAGGAGATAATCCCCCGCTGTGTCCGCAGCCGACAGCCACGCTCCTGGCTAAGCCGGCGGCACGGGGCCTCTGGGTGGGAGAGAGGAGATAAGAGCTGATGGTGGCAGCTCCGCCAGTGCCTCCTCTTGGCAAAGCCCACAGCTCCAGCTCCTCACGCGCAGGCCAGGCGCCGTCTTCCTCACAGACACGGATCCGGGGCTTCTTGTCCCCGGAAGGAACGGGCTGTTCATGTTGTTCCCGAAGTCCCTTTCCTCTGCCACGTGGACAGTCTGTGTCCTGTTCTTAATCCCTCCCTGAGCTTATCTTGACGAGCTGTGATGATGGGAATCCTGGAATTGCATCTGTCAGACCTACAGGGCTTTCTCTCTAGGAACCTGAAAGATAGAAACAAAATTGTTAGCAGAGTTTCCGGAGAACTCGGAGATGAGTATGCTGGTAGGTGACTCTCAAAACATCACTATCTTTTGTTTCTGCCTGAAAAACTGTGTCTGTGAGACACCCTTCTAAGGTGACCGTCCATGTGTCCACTGTACAGTTTTCAGAGTTTGGGCGGCATTATTGTCAGTCTTCAATCACACACACACACACACCTACCTGTTAATGTGCTTCCCATGTAAGCCCAGCCCCACACATGTACAACCTCCCCGCTCACCCTTGACCCCACCAGGTGGCACATGTGTTGCAATCATGAACCTACATGGGCGTGTTGTCGTCACCAGAGCCCGTGGCTTCCACTGGGGTCCACCCTAGTGCTGTGCGTCCCGTGTGCTTGGACAGACGTATAATGACGTGTCCACCATGTTAGTACCATGGGAGTAGCCACTGCCCTAACCCTCTGGGCTCCGCTCGCCCCTCCCCCTCCCTCCCAGTCTCTCCCTTAAGCCCATCAAGTCGGAAGGAAACCCATCAGAGAAAAAGACTTTGTGCCACAAAGAAGTGGCCAGAAAGAGCTATGAAAACGCAGCTCTGCTTCTAGGAATCAGAGGGAGCCTCACAGAATCGGTCGTGTCTGCGTCGGACGGTAGAGAAAAAGGGAGTGATCCCAGGTCGTGAACGCTGTACCCCAGACTGTACCCAGGAAGCGCTTTTGGGTGTCCCGGCATTCAGAGAAGGTGGACCGTGCAGGGCTATTTCCTGCAAGAAAAGGGGCGGGCTGAGGAGGAAGGAAGAGATCAGGGGGCCACGGGGGAGGGGTCCGAGCCCCACACGCAGGTGGCAGCCACAGAGAGGGGGGGAGCTTGGGCAGAAGGATGGCAGGAGCCATGCAGTTTTGTGAGGACAGTTCGATGGGGGAGAATCCAGAGGCGAGAAACTGAAGCAGATGATCCGACAGAAGTGAGGACAGCAGAGCCGGGAGAGAGCTCACTCCAGAGACGAGCCCAGGCCCACTGTGACGGTTATTCCCGCCACAGTCTTCACGGGCGCGCGGGGACCCACGGCCGTGGGCGCAATGGGAGCGTTCGGCTGCGGGTTCGTCTTTCCCTGAATATTTCTCTGCTCTCAACGACCCCTACGCACCTGAAGAGGATGTCAGGCACTGCCGTTTGGGATAAAAACGCAAAAAAAAAACCCAACACCAAACAAAGCAACCTAGAACCTGAAATACAGCAGGGACACCGGTGAATAAGGCGGATTTTCCCAATAGATGGAGTTACACGTATGTTCATATATATGCGATGTGTTATGTGTGCTGTTTTGTTGTATGGACAACAAGCTTCAAAACTTCATATGTCAAATTTGCTGAAGGGGTTAACATCATAGATATTTTTACACTTAAAAATGTCGAATTTCGTGCCCAAAAAAGAGCATTTGCGGGAAGTTTTAATTCATTACTTTATTTTGAAGAAAAGTGCTGCTGAAAGTGATTGTATACTTCAGGAAGCTTATGGTGAACATGCTCCATCTCAAGATACTTGTGAACGCTGGATTAAATGCTTTAAAAGGGATGATTTCAATGTGAAAGACAAAGAACGTCCAGGTCAACCGAAAAAGTTTGAAGACCAACAGTTAGAAGAATTATTGGATGAAGATGCGTGTCAAACTCAAAAACAACTTGCAGAAAGATGAAACGTTGCTCAGCAAACAATTTCCGATCATTTACAAGCAATGGGAAAGGTCTTAAAGGAAGGAAAATGGGTGCCACATCAACTGAACGAAAGACAAATGGAAAACCGAAAAGTCATCAGTAAAATGTTGCTTCAGTGGCAAGAAAGAAAGTCTTTTTTGCATCAAATTGTGACTGGCGATGAAAGGTGGATTTATTCTGAGAATCCCAAATGCACAGAATCATGGGTTGAGGAGGGAGAGAGAGAAGGAGAGGGAGAGGGAGAGAGAGAAACATCGATGCACACATCGCCTGGTTGCCTCCCTGCACACACCCCGACCAGGGCTGGAGATCGTACCCACAACCCAGGTGCATGCCCTTGAGGGGAATCCATCGAGCCTGTGACCCTTCAGTCCGAGGGCCGACACTCTAACCACTGAGCTCACAGCTAGGGCAACACCCACCCCTTTTCTCACTGCTTTGCTGGCTGTGGACACTGGTGGGATTCCAGGGGCGTCTGCATCGCATCTGAAGACACCGCGTCTCATGTGCACCTCAGCCAGTGAGCAGAGTTATCCACCCCACCCAACACCGACGGCGCCAGGGACGCCGTGGCCCAGCAGAGGGCGCTGCGGGGACTAAAGCACAGTTCCATGTCCCACTGGTCCTCGGAAATGGTTCCTGGGTTGACTCTCTGCCATCTTCCAAGGTCTCTTATTGATGAGCAGATATTAGTGGTATTTGCTTTCTTTTTATATAGAGGCCTGGTGCACAGATTCGTGCATGGGTGGGGTCCCTCGGCCTGGCCTGCTCTCCGGGCTGAAACTGGCTCTCCAACATTCCCCGAGGGGTCCCGGATTGGGAGAGGGTGCTGGCCAGGCCAAGGGACCCCATCGGTGCACTACTGGGGCCAGGGAGGGACCACAGGAGGGCTCCAGGGCATGTTCAGTCCCCATCAGTCGGATCCCAGCAGCAAGCTAACCTACCGGTTGGAGAATCTGCCCCCTGGTGGTCAGTGTGCATCATAGCAACTGGTCGAATGGTCAAACGGTTGGATACCTAGCATATTAGGCTTTTATTATATAGAAAATATTTTTATTGATTTCAGAGAGGGCAAGGGAGAAAGAGATAGAAACATCAATGATAAGAGTCATTGATCGGCTGCCTCCTGCACGCCCCCTACTGGGGATCAAGCCCACAACCCGGGCATGTGCCCTGACCAGGAATCAAGCCATGACCTCCTGGTTCATAGGTCACACTCAACCACTGAGCCACACGGGCTGGGCTGCTTTCTTATTAAGGACAGTTTTTCCCCTCAGGGGTGATTTTAATGAAAGTGTAAAATTCTTAGTCCAGGATGGAGTGTAGGTTTAGTGTTCTCGGTACAATGACCGGCTCTCAAGCCACCCAAATCCTCGTGGACACTGACGGTCGAGAATTCAGTGGCGTCTAACAATCCGACATAAGTAAGCCGAACTGTGGCAAAGCTACTATTGCTGCCACCCCGGACGTCTATGTAGACTGTACATTACTTGGTAGACTGGGCCGTTTGATAAGAGTTAGAATTTAGAAATTGGATCTGTTCAGGAAAAAGCAAAGCCCGATAACATGAGTTCTCTCCTCTCGCCTCCCGCATCCGTGGCCTCTGGTTTTTCTAATGACTCTCCCCGTTTGCCCATCGATTCTCCATGACAGCGTCACGTGGATCCTTGTCAGAGGTCCTGTTTCTAGGCCCTCAGCTGTTCCTTCATTGTCTTTTCGTCATGTATTTATGGTGCGTTTCCCGCTCCCAGCACCGGGCGGGACTGTGGATATGCCAAGACGCGTGAATTACAGCATCCGACGAGCACCTCAGCGTCCAAAGGCTTCACCGTCCAGCAGAGGCCAGAAGCACTTGACAGTGAGCAGGCAACTTAATAAATACCGTCTGCCCCCCAGGTCCCGGCTCTGCAAATAGCAGGGGTCAGTCACTCAGTAAATGAGCGCTGGCTGGCCCGTCCCTGGGTAGCTTCTTGCTACTGAAATGTACAGAGTGCCTTCAATGGAAGAACGTCGCTGGGCATCTGCTAATAGAAATGGGGGAACCGCAGGAAAGACGAGCTGACACTATTGCAACTCTGGTCACGGGTGCCCCCTCCTGCATGTGGATCCGCCCGATAGAACCCTCCTCTGGCGTCTGACAAACGTTTCCTGAGAAGGACTTATTCCCGTGAGCGTCTGGGGTTTTCTGTTTGTCCCATGGACCCAGGAGCGCGCTGACCCGTGTCCTGCTGGGACCACACTCTGTTCCAAGTGCTCTGTGTGCGGATACGCACCACGCGGATGGGTGACGCTCCTGTTATTTTTGTAACCTAATTAGGCAGCACTTAATATGAACTCTTCTTACTCACGTTAATACATTCGATTCACAAATTAGTGTCAGCTCTGACCTGCAAATGGGAGTTAATTAGAAAGTCCGAATTCAGTGCCTCAGATAAAGGCCAAAGCACTTTGCATAGAAATAGCCAATTTAGAAGCCATGGTCTCCCAAGGCTCTTTGCAAACAACAATTCCCCTGAGCTGTCCTCCATCAGAGCGAAGAGAGAACATTCATAAAGGTGGGAGGCCTTAGGCAGTGGCCGCAGCCCTTTTCTCCTAGCACAGTGATGGCGAACCTATGACACGCGTGTCAGAGGTGACACACGAACTCATTTTTTGGTTGATTTTTCTTTGTTAAATGGCATTTAAATATATAAAATAAATATCAAAAATATAAGTCTTTGTTTTACTGTGGTTGCAAATATCAAAAAATTTCTATATGTGACACGGCACCAGAGTTAAGTTAGGGTTTTTCAAAATGCTGACACGCCGAGCTCAAAAGGTTCACCATCACTGGCCTATCACCTGGGCCTGAGCCGTGTGAGCTACCGGCTCACTGCCCAGTAACAAAAGTCAATAATTTGAAAAACGACACTAGTTTATCAATGAAAAGCAAGATGATTAGAGACGAGTTCAGAAATAATAAATGCACAGCCATCTGTGGACTCCCATGTTATTGTTAGTGCTTCTTCCTTCTTCAGGAATTTTAAAGTTAAAAAAAGCGAAGAGTTATCTGAGAGAGCAACAAAGGTATAACTAACAGAGATGTATTATTTAAAATATGAGGTTATAAATGGGTGATTCAAATAATCCAGGGGGATTCTGAGTCAGAACACGTTGCAGGACGATTCCCCACGGGGGCGGAATGAAGGAACCGCACGGCCTTCTCAGGGCAGACAGTGTGCGGTGCAATTCACTCCCCGAAAACTAGACATGAGGAGAGCCTCTCTAGTTTGCAGAGACACCGCGATCCCCGCACGCATGGAGCGCAGGGGTTTCAGACACCGTTTCCCGGGACTTTCCGAGAGCAAGGCTGGACCGTTCCCAAGATCAGGCCTGGAGCGGAGTGGGCAGGTGCACCCAGCGCTGCAGGCGAAGCAGTAAGACGTGGACAGGGACTGAGGAGGAGAAAATGGCCACAGAGAAACGGATTGCATCACCCGCAGAAGACATGCTTCCCTGATTTTGCAATTAAATGTAATCAGCCAAATAGTGAGATAATCTATTTAAAAACTTAAAAACATTAGCTAAAATTTCTGGATACATAATCAAGTTGCGAAAAGGGTACATATACACTAACTTTAGAAAAAACATCTGAAAAAAGAAAACCTTTACAAAAGCTACAATAAAAAATAATAGAAATGAACATCATGAAGTATGCACTAACATTTATAGGGAACATTTTAAATTATATGAAGGGATATTCAAAGTGATCTAAATAAATAAAAGCAATTATATTTCTATTAAATTCCAAATGCAATGCAATTTCAATAAAAATTTCTATAATTGGTTTTAGTAGGGAAGTTGAAAACCTAATCTTAATACCTATGTGATCCTACAATTTATATTTTTCTACAGTCTGTAGCCTAAAATACATCAATATCCAAGACAACTCAAAAGCTGGGTTCAAAGAAGGTAAAGTAACTCCACTAAATATCTACACTAATAAAAGAGAAACATGCAAATTGGTCATCACTCCGCTACACCCACCATCCAATCAGGATGAGTATGCAAATTAACCCAACAAAGATGGCGACGCCCATAGCAGCCAGGCGGTGCTTGGACTGCTGGGAGCCAGATGGGAGACCCAAACACACAGGAAGGCCGGCACCCAGCAGCCCCAAAACCCGCAACCATGGTGCTGGAGCTGCTGGGGGCCGGATCAGAGACACAAACCCACAGGGGCTGAGGCAGAGGTGGTTAGAGGTGATCAGACAGGCAAGGGATAGCAGTTAGGGGGATCAGGCCAGCAGGGGAGAGCAGTTAGGGCAAACAGGCTGTCAGGGCAGAGCAGTTAGGGGGATCAGGCCGGCAGGCAGGTGAGCGGTTAGGAGCCAGAGGTCCTGAGCGGTCCAAGATTGGAGAGGGTGCGGGCCAAGCTGAGGGGACTCCCTTCCCGTGCATGAATTTCGTGCACAGGGCCTCTAGTTAACATATAAAATGTAGTAAAACGGCATGGCTTTGTGTGCATGGAATCCATGTTGTTGTTTTTTAAGTGAGTCATTCTTTGTTTTAATGAAATGCATATAAATTTCCAGTACTTTTAAGCAGTATGCTATCAGCCTTAGGAAATTTTCGTAGGTCTACAGTAAGTTTTCAAGTGTAACATAACTTTATTAAATTAAAGAAAAGCGTGGACCTCCAACAGTGTCACTTCAGATACCGGAACCCTCAGACTGGGAGAGTCTGACCACTGAGGTCTCACTGTCGATGCTGCGCCCGGTGAAGGGTGACCTTCGAGAAGATACTGTAAGAGGCAGATGCTTTGTCAGCTTGACATTCTGAAAGTTGGAAGAAAAATATACAAGTGAAAGGACATTTTGTGTAGTTTAACATTTCGTTAACTATATATTTTTGAGAATTTCTTGCCAAATTGGAAATTGGAGATAAAGAGGCAGTCAGATGACTTTAAAGTCAGGTGCTGAGTGATGTTCTCCTGCTGAAGCCCAGAGCAGCCTGGTCCTGCTGCGCTGCCCCCTGCTGGGTGCTCCTTTCTCTGCGGCAATGTTGGGAGGGAGGGGACAGACACAAATTAGGGATTTTCTGGAATGCCCCCAAACGTTTATTCCCAAAGAGAAGAAAGCTCAGTCTTATCAGCATTTGCCCTGATTCCCCCAGGCTCATTTTATCGCACACGGATCCTAGAATCATACCACAGTCAATGCTGAGCTCCACTGGTGGTTTTGTTTATCTCAGTCTATTCATCCTATATGATAAAAGGCTAATATGCAAATCGACCAAACGGCAGAACAGCTGGTCGTTATGATGCGCACTGACCACTCAATGCAGGAGCTGCCCCCTGGTGGTCAGTGTGCTCCCACATGGAAGACACCCTCAGGAGGAAGAGGAGACCCTGGCCTCCAGCACTCCACACAGCTCATCTGATGACATCATAGTCGTATCCTCAACGATTTGGCCAAAACTGGCACCGAAGGGGCCTAGGAACCTGATCTCGTCCTCTGGACCCTCCTCTCCGTGGCTGAGTGACTGTGACGGTGAAACTCTCAGCCGTGGACGCCCCGTGTTTGGGGTGCAGGTCAGAGCTGACGAGGTTTCTGGGGGAGCTGAGACACGGGGCGCGTTTGGTGGTGCGGGTGCTGCGGGCACAATGAGCGGCCACCTCCTCTCCTGCTGGGGAAATGGCCTCGGAGTCGAGATAAGGCCCCTTCCCTCCTGGCAGTAGGACCAGAGGTCTCTGAGCTGCAGACTGTGGGCCTGGAGAGGTAGGAATCTCTGTGCTTCGACGTGTGAGGGGCTGGCTCTCTCTTCGGGGAGCGGGCAGGGGATCGGACGCCCTGCTGTGAGGGCCGGATATGAGAACGAGTCCTTTTCTGACCGTCTGGAGAGAAAGGGCCGCTTTCTTCCCCGGGACTCTATGCATCCGATGTTTGTCTGCCTCCTCGCGGGCAGCCAGCTGTGTGACAGTCGTGTGATGTCATTTCAGCATAAATTACTCTGAAGTCTGTTGGCCACTCCTGGTTTCCGAGAGCCACCTCGCAGGTCTCTGGGACCCAAGGAGGCCTGAGATTCAGGGGCGGCTCCCGTGGTCGGAGGCAGCAACTGACCCGTTCCCTGTCCCCGGCCAGACAACATGTCTGCGCATGTAGCCGTGTCCATGGGAGCAGCATTGCCAGCCACATGCGTGTGCCCTGCGTGCTCCAGGGACATCGGGGTCACAGTCCAGGAGGAGAATGTCCACATGAAGCGATGTCTCCGGGAGGAGAAGGAGGTGACATTTTTATAATATTGGCCGGAAGGGGCAGGTCCTACCGCATTCTGGCAGCTGCCATCTAAGTTATTAATAAAAAAATGGCTTTTAAATGGTAAATCTTCAATTACTGAAAAAAGATATATTCACGTAAAAAAATCTGTTCCCAATCTGTCTTCCTAGAGAAATCTTATATAATTCAATTAAGTATCAAAAAGTAATTTAATACATTAAAGACCTTTAAGGTAATTAATGCTACTGAATCCTCTGAATAAAGCAAAAGAAGTCTTATTTACTTTAGATATTTTTGTGTAGTTTTGTATTTTTAAATTATTCAAAATAGAATTATATACATAGTACTTTATAGATAGAAAAATAAAAAGACAGTTAAGCAAAATTAAGAAAAAAAATTCAATGTTAATCCCACTAACCAGCCAATAACTATTAACACGCCTGAGGCACATTATTCCAGAATTACTTCAGAATGTGTGTGTGCACAAACATACATACATACACACACACACACACACACACACACACCTGCCATTTCTGAAGGGATGTTTGTCCTAAGGGATCCTAGAGTGAATTCTGCACCTGGACCTTTTGGTAACCCTCTTTCCCACCATCTGTGTATTATCAGTGAAGTGTTCACTGTTTTTGTTAAAGAATATGTTTTCCTGGACTTTAAAGAGAGAGGAAGGGAGAGGGAGAGAGACATGGATGAGAGAGAAACGTGGACAGCCTGCTCCTGTGCCCCCTACTGGGGACCGAGCCCACAGGGACCTCCTGTTGCCAGGGATGGCGCCCAAACAACTGAGCCATCCCAGCCAGGGCTGGAGGTTTTAACTTTTATTTTAACAATAATTCCTTTCTTACACTTCAGGAAAATGGATTGTTTTCCAATGGTTATAAATTTATTTGTCTGGTGTCAACCATATTTATAGACTTTTCTGCATTCAGTGTACTTGGGTGTTCCTGCTGGGAAACAATTCATCCAGGACGAGTGAGCGAGCGGTTCCATGATTCTTAATGGGTCTCCTGGGATGTGGCTCGTGGCGTAAGACCCCGGTCTCACCTCCAACACTAGATGTGTGGGTGAGCGTCCAGGTGTGTGTGTTAGCGTCCAGGTGTGTGTGTGAGCGTCCAGGTGTGTGGGTGAGCATCCAGGGGTGTGGGTGAGCGTCCAGGTGTGTGTGTGAGTGCCAGGTGTGTGGGTGAGCGTCCAGGTGTGTGTGTGAGCGTCCAGGTGTGTGTGTGAGCGTCCAGGTGCGTGGGTGAGCATCCAGGTGTGTGGGTGAGCATCCAGGTGTGTGGGTGAGCATCCAGGTGTGTGTGTGAGCGTCCAGGTGTGTGTGTGAGCGTCCAGGTGTGTGTGTTAGTGTCCAGGTGTGTGTGTGAGCGTCCAGGTGCGTGAGTGAGCGTCCAGGTGTGTGGGTGAGCGTCCAGGTGCGTGTGTGAGCGTCCAGGTGTGTCTGTGAGCGTCCAGGTGTGTGTGTGAGCGTCCAGGTGTGTCTGTGAGCGTCCAGGTGTGTGGGTGAGCATCCAGGTGTGTGTGTGAGTGTCCAGGTGTGTGTGTGAGTGTCCAGGTGTGTGGGTGAGCGTCCAGGTGTGTGGGTGAGCGTCCAGGTGTGTGTGTTAGTGTCCAGGTGTGTGTGTGAGCATCCAGGTGTGTGTGTTAGTGTCCAGGTGTGTGGGTGAGCGTCCAGGTGTGTGTGTTAGCGTCCAGGTGTGTGGGTGAGCGTCTAGGTGTGTGTGTGAGCATCCAGGTGTGTGTGTTAGTGTCCAGGTCTGCATGTGAGCGTCTAGGTGTGTGTGTTAGTGTCCAGGTGTGTGGGTGAGCGTCCAGGGGTGTGGGTGAGCGTCCAGGGGTGTGGGTGAGCGTCCGCTGTGGTTAGAGAGTAGACTGCCTATTATTCCAATTCTTCTCCATTTAGGGAGTCTTATGTGATGGCCCAGCCTCTAGTCTGTGCTGGAGAAGATTTCATGACCCTTGAAAGGCATTTTTACCTGCTGTTGTTGGCAGAATGATCTGTAGATATCAGTTAGATCAAGTTTCATGATCTATATATTTAACTTTCTTGATCTTTTTTATCTGAATTATTATGTCAATCATTACTGAGAGGAGTACAAAAATATCCAAGTGTAATTGTGCTGATGATGCCTTCGTTTTGATTCTTACTGATTCTGTCTTATGGACGGGGGGTCCTTTGCCAGGCTTTCATACAGTTATCATTGTCTTTCTGATGCATCAACCCAAGGCTTTCTAATGTACTGAGTCCGGTGGCCTCACGAATTCATGCCTCCTGCCCAGTCTCTGTAGGCGCGTGGTTCCATCGCATTCTCTGTAACGTGTGGACTCTGGTCCAGTGGTGGGCACATCACCTGGGAGTCGAGTTCAGCAGGTAGAAACACCACGTTACATTGGAATGTCGATGTGCAGGAAAGAAAGTTGTGTCTTTCATTGAGAATCTGAACTTCACATGCACCTGCAGGCCTTGCATTGACCTGCTGGCCTTACCTGTGAGCACGTTAGAGACTCAGACTCAGAGCTCCACCTCCCACCGAATGGAGCCTGTGCTTCAAGGAGCCGGGGAAGCTGGATGATAAGGCCCATCAGTGAGCAGCCCTGGTGGTGACCCGGGAGACCCCGCAGGAGGGCTCGGAGGGAACGGGGGGTGGGGGGGCCCACGGCAGGGGCAGGGGAGTGCGAGCCTGGCATCGGCTGTGAGCGTTCCTGCAGCTCTCCAACTAAACACATAATTACCGAGTTGCCTTAATGGCACATTAAGTCAGAACAACCCCCCAATTAGCGTTGGCTCTTGCATCAGTAAGTGCCATAACAAAGGAAAACAGCGCAGGACGTAGCTACTGGAACACCATTGGTTTGAACAGGTCGATTTCAACTTTAAAATTTTTGTGTCTCTAAGTAGACATTTAATGGAATTGCACATGCAGACGAGAAGAACGTACGCGGGGTAATGCTCTAGCTGTGTGTGATGTTGGTTTTACTTACACATCAAATCACACACTTACTTCCCACTATGTCAGCGGTTCTCAACCTGTGGGTAGCGACCCCTTTGGCGGTCGAACGACCCTTTCACAGGGGTCGCCTAAGACCATCCTGCATATCAGATATTTATATGACGATTCATAACAGTAGCAACATTACAGTTATGAAGTAGCAACGAAAATAATTTTATGGTTGGGTCACAACATGAGGAACTGTATTTAAAGGGCCAGAAGGTTGAGAACCACTGCACTATGTCCTGCAGGTGGGTATTTCTGCATTTGGGTTGTAAACCAAGATTAATGTGAAACCCGTTCGGGCCAGTTGTCTGGCCCGGACCCCTCCTCTCTCCTACGCCTTCAGCAGTGCTGCGATCAGCGGTATTTGTTCTCTCTTATCACCTCTTGACACACTGTGAACAGAATAAGGAGAAATCAATTAGCTTCAGAGAACAAGATTTCCTTTGCAAGCGTTTTTTCTGAGTAATTGCTTTCCGAGGCTATATTTACAAATGCTGGTTGTTTCTACATCTTATACATCAAATGCTAAACTACGATATAGTTTTACAACATTTTTTTGTTAACATATTCCAGTGCTACCCTTCAACATTTCTCCTCCTCCTCCTCCTCCTCCTCCTCCTCCTCCTCCTCCTCCTCCTCCTCCTCCTCCTTCTTCTTCTTCTTCTTCTTCTTCTTCTTCTTCTCTCTCTCTCTCTTCTGTGGGGTGTTGATGCCTTGGTTGTACATCTATTAGGATTGCAGGCAGGGGCTGTGTGCTCTGAGAGATTAGCCTTTGTATGTGACATTTAATTTGTGGGTGTGCTAACGAAATCTGGCCAGTTCAAGTTGGAAACAGCTATTTTCCTTTTTAACGTCTATATCCTTTAAACAGATGGGGACAAAAATGTCAGACTATACCCATCATTTTAAAAATTTTCTTATTTAGAGGGACGAAACATTATTTTCCCTCTTCCCTTCTGAGTTTCTAGCTGGGACCCCTGTAATAACAGGCAAATGCAGAAGAATGAAACCAACAGCTGTTTGATAGACGTGTGTGCCTCATGTGGACCTGGGGGACACGCAGAGAAAAACGAGGAACTCAAAGAGGCGGCTAAGAATTCAGGCTTAGCTACCATCTCAACCGGGAAAGGGGTGTGGCCTCTGAGGTGAGAGATTAAAAGCATGTACAGGCCCTGGCCGGTGTGGCTCAGTGGGTAGAGTGTCAGCCTGCAGACTGGAGGGTCCCGGGTTCGATTCCGGTCAAGGGCACGTACCGTGGTTGCAGGCTCCTTCCCGGCCTGGGCCCTGGTCAGGGCTCATGCAGGAGGCAACCCATCGATGTGTCTCTCTCACATCGATGTTTCTCTGTCTTTCCTCTCTCTTCTCCTCTCCCTGAAAATCGATGGGAAAATATTCTCGGGTGAGGATTTTTTAAAAAAAAGTGCACACGGCAAGACCCATCCGGGGAATTAGGAGCCGAGCGATGCCACCTCTTGCCCCTGGAATCAGCACGCTCCTTCATCAGCTTCCCAGGCGTGAGACGGGAGACAGCGTGCAGCGCATTCTTTGGAATAAATCATCCTGGGCCCGAAGCCGCCGGGAAATAATTAGCCGTGTCCTGGCTAAGTGGAATAAAAAGCTGGAAGCAGAAGAATCAATAAATAATGAGGGCGGCGAAGCCAGCTCAGCACGGAGGCCTGAGACCCACCTCTGCTCCGTGTGAGTCCAGGGCCAGGGTCCTCGTTAGCAATTAGCTGTCGGCTAATCTGCACCCTCGGGCCTTCCTCATGGCCTCAGCTCTGTCAGCCTGGGCACCTGGGCACCATCTGCATGTGAGGGTGGTCGCGGCTCTCCTGTGTCTGTGGTCTTGGTTTCTTCCTTCTTTTCTTTCTTTGGCTGTTCACTGCTTTTGTCAACAAAACCTTTGCCAAGGAGTTGGACGGCTTCAGGCCCTCACATGGTCCCTCTCACTGCTTTGCCCTCAGGCAGCATATACTTTATTGCAATTGGCACATAGACGTGTGGGGAGTCGCAGCTAAATGCGCACCTGAGCACAGAGGAGGTGACTGTGGGTGAGGGGCTGGGCCCTCATGCTCGGGCGACTGTGGCTTGATATGCATTCTGGCAAGAAGGGGTGCATTCCTCGTTGGGTGGGGGCTTCATCTTGTCCTCTCTCTCCGCTGTAGCTTTCCACGCCGAACTGGAGAGGGTGTTGCGGTGGCTGCTGTTGGCGTGCACACTGACAATGGGCCACAAAAGAATTTCGCGGAGACGAATGCCGTCGTCCGGTGCGTGCTGTTTGCACAGCCATCGTCCCAGGACCCAGGCATCGAAGGACGGAGGCATCGTCCTGGGTCAGCAGGGAGTGGGCAGGCGGCGGACAGAGAGGAGGGGCCGCCTGGTGTCCCGAGGGGCCCGGGGACCCTGAGCCCAGCCCGCTCTCCTCTGCCTTTCCCACGAGGGACCCACCCCGAAAGCAAAGGTTTCCGTGCGTCTCCCAGACGGGCGGTTTGTGACGTCTCCCTCTTTAGCTTGTTTGTGTGACGGCTTCAGACTCCAGGTTGTCCTGCTCGCTGCTCTGCCCTCAGGTAACACGTATATTCTACTCTGACTGTCAAGTTGGGGAAACTTGAGTCCATCGTCCTCACTTTGGGACCCACTTTGGCCGAGAAAAGCACCTATAGTTTAATCCAGGGGGGTTTGTTTTAAAGCCTCAGGGACTCCTGAAGCACAAGAGCAATTTCTAGAAGAGTCTGACGGGGGATTGGTAGACGCCAGGCAGAGAAATGGGTCTCCTTTGGGTAAGTTATGAGGGTGCAGGGAGGGAAGCACCAGCCTGAGGAGGACACAGGAGGGCCTATTCGCTCTAAGAGAAGAGCTGGTTCCTGTTTTAAACGGAAACGCTGAGTCCAAACGGCTATTTGTCAGGGACTCAGATCTCACGGAACATAGTCGAAGACGGCGTAGCCGCTGCGTGAAATCCCGATGCCGGCGATGTCAGGAATCATGCCCTTTGCGACCATGTCCGCGTGTCACAACATCTTGGATTCGAATGAAGAGTGTGAATGGACAGGTCGTTTTTCAAATTCTTTTCGGTTATGAGAGCAGAACAATTTGATGGCCCTTATTGTAGAGAAAAGCAGTCTCAACAATATGCAATACTCAGTGCCCTGGCTGGTCTCACATGAGTGGTGCGTGAAGTGTCACCCAGTGTGAAAATAGTGTGATGTCGGAGAAAGTGTGTGAGTGTGTGTGTGAGTGTGTGAGTGTGTGTGAGTGTGAGTGTGTGAGTGTATATGTGAGTGTGTGTGAGTGTATGTATGTGTGTGAGTGTGTATGTGAGTGTGTGTGAGTGTGTGAATGTGTGTGAGTGTGAGTGTGTGAGTGTGTGAGAGTGTGTGAGAGTGTGTGAGAGTGTGTGAGTGTGAGTGTGAGTGTGTGTGAGTGTATGTGTGTGAGTGTGTATGTGAGTGTGTGTGAGTGTGTGAATGTGTGTGAATGTGAGTGTGTGAGTGTGTGAGAGTGCGTGAGTGTGAGTGTGTGTGAGTGTGTATGTGAGTGTGTGTGTGTATGAATGTATGTGAGTGTGTGAATGTGTGTGTGTGTGTGTGAGAGAGAGAGAGAGAGAGAGAGAGAGAGAGAGAGAGAAGATAAGGTTGTCTGAGTACATAGTCCCCAAGGCAGGTGAGGTCAAAACCTAGGCTGTGTGGTGCCTCTCCTGTTGGCATGGTTACGAGCCACAGGTGGACATTTCGATGTAAATCAACAGATAACAGAAAATACAACTCAGTTCTGCTGTCACACGGGTGAGTTTCAAGGTCCCCGTAGCCACATGTGTTGGTGGCGGCCCCGAGGGTGCAGAGAGGACACCTTTCTCGCTGCAGACAGGTGTGTGGCAGGCACGTACCCTGATGGGGGCTGGGCTGTGTGAGGGTCACCTTCCCCAGATGGGTCTGACCTCAGTGGAGGCCACGGGACCCATCGATCCCCCGGGGAGGGTCTGTGCAGTGCAGTGAGGAGGCACCGTGTGCTGCGCCCGGGGAGGGTCCGTGACCTGCCAGCCGTTCTGCGCACATGGAAGGTGACGGACTTCGAGGAGGAGGCAAGGACCTGACATCCGGGCAGATTTGGAATTTCCCAAGCGGAGCGTTCCCGGAGGCCTGACCTTACGAATGCGATGGTTCTCAAGATAGCACTTTGTTTTTGGTAGAATCAGAAAAACGTAAGCATTAAACTTCCACATTTGTACTAATAAATTATTCACTGTTCATAACACAATTTTAATACTGGCCCTCGAAAGACAGGCCTTGAGTCTGCTCATCTAAATGTATAATTCTTTGATTTGTTATTGATTCATCTCCCTTGGTTGAATTTTGTCTTAGGGTAAAGGTGGTACAATGTATTCCAATTTGACACCAATTATACTCATTTATTTTTAGAGAAATGTTTCCAGCTTTCCATGAGTTATTATGAAAATTAGTAATTTCAGAATACTTAGCTTTGAAGTCTCTCATTTTAAAAGGTGCAAATGAATATAATTAATTGAGCATATTAGCAGTGATTAGAATGAAAACTCTTGTAAGTCACACAAAAGTGAATTCACGTGGTTTTTAAATTAATGAATTTGAAGAATTGGAAATATCATTTATAATAGAACATTTCAGAAAATAAGCAGAAAGCGTGTTTGACACGCTCTACAGAAAACTGCCGTTGACTGGAGTGACACAAATATCGAGTTGATTTGTACCAAAGGGGATATTGATTGAGGTTATTAAGGTCAGCACTTACCTCGAGTGAAAAATAAATCTCGAGTTTTTCATTGAGTCAAAATGTCAATACATGTTTTGTCACCAAAACACTAAAGACCCACTGTAGTCACATGCTAATATTTTCTCAGGCCAGTGGTGTTCAGGCATGCGTCGGGGGATCTGATCCTCAGAGACGTGCGGGCTGTTGTTTCAGAAGCAACGTCGCTGTGCGGAATCCGTACCCGGTCTTGGAAACAGAGGTTCTGAGACCCCGAGAGGCTGGCCTTCCCCTGGACGCCGCTTCCTAAGGCCCGAGGGGCACGAGCGTGGAACGGCCGCAGGAGCCCTGGCCGCGGGTCAGGGAGTCGGTGTGGCAGCGCGGTGCCCGCTCCCGGGCAGGAGAAACGTGGCGATCTGCACATTTTCTGCTCGGTGGGTCCTGCAGGACGGTCGGGTGGTTGGCACCGACGGACGCTGACCCAACAGGACATCGTAAACAAAAGGAGCTGCGAAGCCAAAATTATGTGTTCCAGCTGGCTGGTCCCGCTCTCTCCCGCCATCATTTTTGCTCGAATTTGACAGCTAATCATTGGGACGCATATGTTGCTTGTGCGTCTCGATCTTAGAGCGAGGAGGCCGGCGCCAAATTGACAGCGATTGCATTTTGAGTGCCTGTCAGCTCAAGAATCCGCACATGTCCACACGGTTCTGCGGAGACGCTGACCGTGTGAGGCCGAAGTGCTTTGGAGCGTAACGGCGTTCGTGAACTCGGAGGGACGGCAGGCGGTGATGGAGCCAGAGCCCAAAGTCGGTCCCATTCTACGGACACGCCGAGGCCTGCCCTGCCGCGTGCTGGCTGAGAGCTGAGACCGGGCGCGCGTGTAACTACCAGGCAGGCGTGTGCGGTGGGCACGGTAAGAGCTGCTGTGGGCCGCACTGACCCCAGTGGACAGCGGGCCATCTGGTCCGGGCGGGGATGAGAGGAGATGATTTATTCACGAGGCGGCAGCAGGACCGAGCCGGAAGCACCCGCTCGGTGCGTTGACTGCGGATAAAAGCAAGAGAAGGTGTTGGTGAAAGCCCGGATGGAGACGCGAGGGCGGTCATTCGAAAGCGTTGAGTCATTCAGGGCAGGTGTCTGAAGACAGTGACGGAAGTAAAACTTGAACGAAGTGCAAGCAAATTCAGGAGAGAAAGGGGGCTGTGCCAAGCAATTGTGTGTGAGACTTGAAAGGGATTGTAGAGGATGGAAACGGGTAGAACAATCGTAGACAATCCAATGGCAGGAAGCTGTGCAGACAGAGAGGGAGAG
>NW_005871829.1:30007-52386 GCF_000147115.1 Myotis lucifugus | reverse complement strand
GGTTGGGTATAAGAAGAAGGTAAGGTGGTTCCAGTGGGCACTGCTGGCTCCAGCAGAGCAGGGCGTGGAGAGTACAGTGCGAAGATATCGATGGGAGACAGGAGGATGGACTGTTGGCCACATTCCTAACAGCAGCTTGAAAAGAGGAAAAAAGCAAACAGGTCGGAAAGAGCACAGTCAGAGGTGGCGGCGGGGGCGGGGGTGTGTGTGCAGGCGGCACGCGGCCGGAGAAGCCAGCGCTGGGCGTTCCCCGGTCCCCCCTGTTCTGCCCTTGGTACCCGTGTCCTGGAGGCTGACCTGCCATGAGTGACGGCGATGAAGCAGAAACATCGGGGACCCTACAGGGTGGGAACGTCAGCGAGAGAGGCACCAGGTAGGACAGCGGCGTCCATAGTGGAGGCTGGAAAAGACGACTGAGCTAGAAAAAGCTCCTTTTCTTGATAAAAACACGAATTGGCAAGGACACGTTTCCATTTTTTATCTCCAAAATGGAAATAGTAATCCTCGCATCCGTTGCATCACTTGAAATGTTCAGGAGAAAGTATTTTATGGGGAAAACTTTATAACGTGACAGAGAAACACTCTTCTGAGCTAGAAAACAGACGTTCTGCTCTCAGACCCCTCCTTCCAGAAGGCATAGGTTTGTGTGAGTACAGGTTTTCTGGTTGAAACAAAAATAAAATAAAAGAGGGAAGTGTCGCCTGGTGGAATTCTGAGATGCTGCCGCTGCCTCGTTTAGTGACATTAGACAGGGAAGCTAAGCCTCTGTGACTGTTTCCCCAACTGGAAAATGAGGATGATGTTCCCTGACGCTCCTGGAGTGGGGAGAGGACCCACGTACACGCCTAACACACGGTGGGAATCCAGGCACAGAGGCAATTAGGGCGGTTCTTTAAAAAAAAAATATATATATATATATGGATGTCAGAGAGGAAGGGAGAGGGAGAGAGAGAAACATCAATGATGAGAGAGAATCATGGAGAGAATCATGGACCGGCTGCCTCCTGCAGGCCCCCACTGGGGATCGACCCTGCAAGTTGGGCCTGTGCCCGGACCGGGAATCCAACTGGTGACCTCCTGGTTCCTGGGTTGGCGTTTAGCCATTGAGCCTCATCCGCTGGGCGAAGATGGGTCTTTCTAGATGGCTTGTCCCCCGCACTGTGGAGGGCACCTGAGCTGGCTCACCCGTGGCTCCTGTTCGCCACTTGAGGGGCCAGGTAAGACACTGGGGTGTCTCGGTGGAGCCCCATTGCAGAGTGGGGGCTGCGACAAGCAGGAGACTCGAGGTTGGTTTGGTGTAAGGGATGCGTGTGCAAACGGACAAGTACAGACACTGGTGACGTGTTTTGCTTAATGTGCAAAACCTTTGCAGACTGTTTGGTGGAAGCAGCAGGCCCAGAATCAGAGGCACCGTCAGTGAGCTCCTGGGCTCAGGGCCCTCCGGCTCCACGCGATGACACGCCATGCGGCAATGTTAATGGGGGGGGGGCTTACGTGGAAAAGCACCACACATGCCACTGTGGCCTGAGTGAGGGGGGAACAGGCTCAGGATCTAGTACAGACACTGAGCTTCTCATCCACTGTCTGCGAGCACAGGAGGTCTTCACACAGCGGTAGCCTTTCTGCAGGGAGCTCCCAAGTCAGCAAAATCCAGGGGCTGGTGAACTGGTGAATGCTGAGTCAGCAGCTGGAAACAGTGCCGCTGACCGTTCTGGGGGACACAGTGGGCTGCTGGTTCACATGGAGTTAAGCTCCGCTACCTCCCTCAAGCGCAGGGTTCTTTAAAAAACAAAACAAAAGGAGGATTTGAAGGATCAGAAGGTACCGGCGAGGATCTCTGTGTCACCTTCCCTCACTGAGGATGGGAGAGGGAAGGTGACAGGGCCTCATCCTGAGCAAGTGAGAATGAGCAGCCTGCACAGCACGCCTCCCGCTCAAGCAGTAAGAGGCAGTGGGCTCTTTATTTTTTTTTAAAAATTGATTTCAGAGAGAGAGAGAGAGAGAGAGAGGAAGAGAGGAAGAGAGGAAGGGAGAGGGAGGGAGACGGAAACATCATTGATGAGAGAGAAGCATTGATTGGCTGCCTCCTGCACGCCCCACACTGGGGATTGAGTCCGCAACCCGGGCATGTGCCCTGACCTCCTGGTTCATAGGTTGATGCTCAACCACTGAGCCATGCTGGCTGAGCTTATGAATTTATTTAAATTCCTTAATGAAAATCGCCCTTCCTGGTTCACCACATTGAGAATTAGGTATGTTACTTAACCCAACTCTTGAAAGCTCTGCTACTGAAAGGGGGTGATGTGTTAGAAATATTTGCACAAATGAGCGCATACACTAAACTCATGTAGAGGGACATTGGAACGTCTGCATGTTGAGAAACTGAAATCAGCCTTGGTCTATGGGAAATTAATAAACCCAGTCATCATTCATCTTCATTAAGGACGTCTCTGGTGAGTATTTGAGATTCAGATCAGATATCGCCTGACCCCCATCATCTTACTAAAAGCCGGTCCAAGCACCGAGGTGGAAATACGTTTTTGTCCAAATAAGTTCTCTCCGGCGGGTTTACCATGTACGGGCAGCAGGTTTTAAACTCTATTTGTTTCTATTACCCCAAAAGGGGTCTTACCGACCTGGTTTTTTCAGTGTAAACAAAGCCAGCACCTCAGGCCAAGGAAAGAGTGAAGGAGGAGGAGCAGGCACTGCGATTTGCTGACCCAGGATCGGCCGTTTGCAGAGCCCGGAGGTACTTTGTGTCTTGGGTCTCGATGACCTCTCACTGGACACGCGCTGTCAGGCGGGGGCCTCCGTGCCCTTGTCAAGGCGAGTGTTTTCCCTCCCCCCTTCCGTGCACGGCTGTTCCGTGAAGACCCCTAATCCTTGCAGAGTGGGGAGACATGAGGTGGGTGGTTGCAACCGCGTCCGCTGGTAGGACTTCCTTCTCGGTTCTGCTTCTGCTGAGGAGCTCCGAGCAAACATCTGAGAAAGGACGAGGCAGCGGGTGTGGCCACTGGGAGGCGAGAACTGGGGTCCCAGGTGGCATCCCACTGGAGACAGGGGTCCCCTTACCCAGGACTCAGGTTGTAGCAAAGAGCAGAGCTGGTGGGCAAATGGGATGGGAATCCAAGACAATGACGGGAGCCGTAGGAAACTCACAGAGAGTAGATATGCTACACACATTTTTGTGCATTTAAAAACACCGGAGAAGAGATTGATAGATTTCAGCACAGAAGGAGGGCCATGGCCCACAGAACACCAAGACATTCTGATGGTTAGATCCACACAAAAGATATTGAACCCAAAAAAGTGAAGCATGAAAGAAGAAATGTCATCCAAATATAACCTAACTGACGAATCGAAGTAAGTTTTCAATGTTCAGTGAGGACCAATAATAACAAAGACTATAAATGAGTTAAATACGCCCAACGACAGGGATTCTCAGTCTGGATTTAAAATCTAGCCATGTGTCATTTATAAGCAACATAGACGGGTCTGATGGCACAAGAAGACTGGGAAGAAGAGACAAACCCAATCCAGGAAAATGCAAGTGAGAGCACATTTCTTTGTTGTTGTTCATCCTCACCCGAGGATGTTCCCATTGATATTTAGGGAGCGTGGGAGAGAGAGGGAGACAGAGAGAAGCATCGATGTGAGAGAAACACATCCATTGGTTGTCTCCTGCATGAGCCCTGACCAGGGCCTGGGCCCGGGAGGAGCCTGCAATCGAGGTACGTGCCCTTGATTGGAATCAAACCCGGGACCCTTTGATCCGCAGGCCAACGCTCTATCCACTGAGCCACACCATCCAGGGCGAGAGCGAATGTTAATATGAACCACAGGGGGCCTAGCGGGGAGCCTCCCCATCCTGATTGGGAGCACACCTCAGGTCACCTAACGATTTGAAGCCGCGTCCACACATCTTATCAGGGGCAATCGGACTTGATTTCGTCTAAGTGTGTGTGTGTCCTGTGACCCCCAACTCCATGCCAGCACAGGGCTCAGCGAGTCGCCTCAAACGCGCTCAGAAGGCAGGTTCCTAGGGCGTTTTACCCACATATTCGTGGGGTGGGAGGGGGTCGTCGCTGGGGGAACGGAGAAACGGAAGGTGATGGGAAGTAGGAAAGGCCAGCGGGTCTCAGGATGCCCAGCCTGTGTGTGCACGCAGACATAACTAGACTCTGAGAACATAAAGCTTAAAGAAACAACACCCAGGGACGGAAGGAGGACAGTAATGTCATGCCCTGTCCATGAACTGAAAGTGCACGCACTCCAGAGAAGGGTGAGGGGTGGGAAGAGACAGTGGGTGTGAATGAGCTCCTTCATTCACCTGCAGGGAAAATGCTCGCAGACCTGTGCTATCGTGTTTGTGATGTTGAAAGTGTGGGATGGAGGAACCCCTACAGCTGAGGACAGAAAGATGGGGAGTGGACCTGCCCCACTTGGGCCTGTAGCAGCTGGCTCCTGGCAGGGCAGCTGATCAATGACACCTACGGCAGCGGCAACAATAAACAGAAAAACTCCAGAGGCCCTGGAGCGGGACCAGGGCAGTGATGGCAAACCTTTTGAGCTCCGCTTGTCAGCATTTTGAAAAACCCTAACTTAACTCTGGTGCCGTGTCACATATAGAAATTTTTTGTTATTTGCAACCAGAGTAAAACAAAGACTTATATTTTTGATATTTATTTTATATATTTAAATGCCATTTAACAAAGAAAAATCAACCAAAAAAATGAGTTCGCGTGTCATAGGTTCGCCATCACTGGACTAGGGGCAGGAAGTTTGTTTGTTTTTTTTTTTTGGTGGCACGTGGGGAGGGTTGGTTTAAAGTTGGAACATTCCATCTACAGTGGAAGGAGGTTTCTGTTGTGTGGCTTTTTCTCTGGGTGGATCTGTCTTCACAGCACAGCCTGGGACCAACTAGAGGGTCCAGGAGAGGAAGCCAGGGTAAGAAATGACACACCGATGAGCTGAGAGAGAGAGAGAGAGAGAGAGAGAGAGAGAGAGAGAGAGAGAGAGAAATTATTATTGAATTCATAGCATTGCTCTATTAGAGAGTAAGGAAGCCACAATAAAATGCTACTGCACACCTAATAAGATGACAAAGGCCATGTGTACTGGGATATTTATAAAAACCTTCATTCACAAAAGCCAACAACTGAACATGCCTGAGTGTCTATCAGAAGGTGAATTGATTATTAACAGAATAAGGCACCCAGGACCCTTTCTTTATCCACAGAATGAAAAGGAGCTACTGATACCTGCAAACATCTGGATGAATCTCCGAATCATTGCACTAAACTAAAGCAATGCCACAGAGAACAGCCGTGTGTGAGAGTACGTTTCTAAAAGGTTCTAGAAGGTGAGAGGTAACCTGAACTGGAACAAGCAAATCATTCGTTGTTGGAGGCACGAGGGTGGGTACACGTTGACCTGGGAGGGAGACTGTGGGTGGTGGTGGGGTTTCTGACTTGTATTGTGGTTTCATGGACACACTTATCTGTCAGAGCGATTGGCTTGTGCACTTAAATAGACGCGTCTCAGTGCATCCATGGCACCCGGTGAAGAGGACTTTAAAAGGAACTCAAACAGGATTACTTCCGTCAGATTCTAAAAATACACAATCCTGTTATTTGCAGATTTTTAATATTTCCTACAACTTTTGGGATACTACACTATGTTAGTACAGTTTTGGTAATATTATTATACTTAAAATCTTTTTTCTTGAACTATTAATGTTATTGCATTTAAATGGCTAATTATTTTGTATCTACAATCTGGTAATAGATTTATTTTGTATATTGAAAAATAAAATAAAAAAGACAAAAGACTATGAAAACCATTAAAAATTTGTAGTCATTAAAAAAAAAGGCATCTAAAATTATGTACAACAGCCTGGACAGGATATAAAGTTACAGCGAAATTCGCGTGCCCCTTCCCTCAGAAGTGGGATGCCAAAAAGAGCACGTATAGGAAACTTGAATTATAACTCTAACAAGATCTGAGCACCTCTGTGTGCGTTTGTGTATCAGATCTCGTGGGTCACAGAGCAGTCTCACTCCATTTGAAAACATCGGCAACACAAACTTGTTTTTAGCCACGAAGCAATAGAATGAGAAAGACATGATTCAAAATAGCACAAACCACCTAAGTTTTGAAACTTGAATAAAGTGGTTCTAATTACATTCTGGATTCAAAAATGTTTTTAAAATAATATATTTTTCAGAATTTAATGATAATGGAGATCCTAAGTATCAAAATGAGTAGGATTCTGTGTGTGTGATGTGAAAGGATGTGAAAGGATTGAAATCAAGGAGGAGAAAAAAGAGCAAATATTAACCACCAAAGAGTGTTAAGTTAGAGAAACAACACCTGACCAAGGCAAGTTGGACAGCAATAATGATTATGATAAATCAATGAGGCAGGAAACAAAGAGATGATAGTCAAGATCAATAATACCACAAGGCCATTTGTTTAAAAAATGATAAAATATGTGAATGTAAAAATCTGGGAAAACTGAAAAGGAAAAGAGAAAAATCTATATGCATGCAAAGTAGACACATGCTCGAAGAGAGTAAAGATGTAAGATAATAACCAAGAACAGATTTCAACTTTTTCACTCTAATTAAAAAAGATGAATGCTTTTGTATAAAATCATGACAGACACATAGAATTTGATTAAACTAATATCTATCGAATTATGGAATGGTAATAAATTAACTTCTGACTCCTCCACTCTCAGCTATAACAAACCTAATCAGGCTCAGATGGTGTGATAGAAACATTGCACCAAAACTCCAAAAACAATGTTTATGGAAGACAAATGATTCAGGTGACCCTACAAGAGTAAACTTCATAGAGATATTGTGTAATAATGTATCATAAAATGTATGTTTTTTTAAGTACTTTAAAATTTAAAATACAGCTCGACCGTTAATATTTTGAAGGTAAAAATTGTATTGTTTTTTCAATAGATACAGAAAATGTAGTTTTTAAAATCCATCAGGAATCCACTTAGATGTATGTTTCATCTGCGGCGGGAAAATTACAGACCTTTCCCGCCTAAAGCTCAGGGGGCCTGAGGGTCACATTAAGAATGCAGGTGCCAGGACTCAGGAAGCTGCCAGGTGGGGCCGATGGGATGGTGCCTTATTATCAGAGCCCAGTGGTTACATTTCCTTCAAAACATACCGAGTGTTTATTACCCACAGTCCTCTGTGCGGTTCCAGGTTCCTGCTTAAAAGCCAGCGGGTTAGGCCTCTTCAAAGCTAAGATAATTACACTCACAAGTGCAAGCCCTTCTCCCTGCTGGCCACTTCCTCATACGGGCCCTCTACCCATCACTCACCGGAAGCCGCTCCTGGCTTTGAGAATCGCTTTTAAAAGCCACGAAAAGCTCCTGCACAAATCAGGCAGCCCTGTGGCTCTGACAGCACGACTGTCCTGCGCATCAGAAAAGCGCAGTAAGGCTGTCCAGGCGGCCACGCACACGCACCCCACAGAGCAGGCTCCGCTTTGGCTCAGCGCCCCCAGCAGGGGGGCCCCTGCGCGCCGCCCCCCGGATGTGGGAGCCCCCGCCCCACGCTGAGGACCGGGAGGGCTTCATGAGCACAGGAAGCCCAGGGTCCGGGCTGTGAGAACAGCCGTCCAGGGAACGCGGAGATGGTGGTCGGGGGCCGATCAAATGGTGTCTTCACTCTGGCTTCCAGATTTTAATTTTAAGAAAACAATCACCTTTTGAGTTTTAGTTTTTATTTTAAGATAGTTCTCTGTATTCTTTTCCCCCCAAATATATATTTTTATTGATTTCAGAGGGTGAGGGCAAGAGAAACATCAATGTTGAGAATCATTGATTAGCTGCCTCCTGCCTGCCCCCTCCTGGGGGTTGAGCCCACAACAGGGGCATGTGCCCTGAGCAGGAATCACCAGGGACCTCTGGGTGCATCGGACAATGGTCAACACCGAGCCCCCTGGCCAGGCTTTGGCGAGTGTCTTTAAAGCCGTGTCCCAGGAGTGGGTGCAGTGGACACGCTCACTGTGAGGTGATAACTGAACGAATGCCACCTGTTTCCGTCATGCGGCGTGTGAACACACCTGCTTGGCTTTCCCTTCCTCCAGGCTCACGGAGACGTCTCCGATCTGAAACACGCATTTCCTGGGGAAGCGCTGAGCGTGCGTCAGCCCTGGGAGGGCAGAGGGAGGTGACGAGCCTGCTTTCCCTGTCCTGTCCCAACGCCTGTCGGCCTGCGCAGCATTTGGAAACCACGGTGGTGTGTGGGGACATGAAAATGTTCTGCAGTTCCAACTGGAGACCCACCTCCCTGCCTCCCACAATGGATCGGATTCCACCCCAGCTCAGAACCGGGCCAGGAGCCACTGTTCCTGGGATCTTCTCATTGGACTGTGCCACATGGAAGAGCAGGCAGCGGGCAGGCACACAGTGGGTGCAGGGAGCAGCTAAGGCAGCGGGCAGGCACACAGTGGGTGCTCCATCTGAATGAACAGGGAGGGATGTCAGCACCGGAGACAGCGTCCCTGCCCTGGCAGCAGGCTCCTGGCCTGGAAACGCTGGTTCCACAAAGGCCCAAACAAGAAGGGCCTCCGATCAAGGGAGAGCAAAGGAGAGGAGGGCGTGCAGGAAGCTGAAGGGATTAGCGACCCTCCCCCCCCCCCCCCACACACACATATCACATAGATAGGACAGCAGGGTGGTGCTAGCCAGAGGGAAGGCCTGGGGAGGTGGAGGTGGGCAGGGGGGTCAGGGATGGAAAGAGATTTACCTGGGTGGTGGGCGCACGGTGCAGGGTGCTGATGAGGCTTGTTGAGTTGGGCACTTGGCACTTGTATGGTTCTGTGAACCAATGTCACCCCAATAAATTCAATGGAAAAGATGCTTGGAGATTTATTTATTTATTTATTTATTTATTTATTACTTATTTTTCATTGGTTAATTCTTCACAGGTAAGACTTTTAAAAAATCTCTATTGTTGAAAGCATTACATATATTCCCCCCCCCCCCCACTGCCCTCTCTCGCCCACCACTCTGACTATTCTACAGGAGCGTATTTTAAATATGTTTTTATTGATTTCAGAGAGGAAGGGAGAGGGAGAGCGAGATTGAAATAACAGCGATGAGAGAATCATAGACTGGCTGCCTCCTGCACGCCCCCTACTGGGGATGGAGCCTACAACACGGGCATGTGCCCTGACCAAGACTCGAACCCTGACCTCCTGGTTCATAGGTCTATGCTCAACCACCGAGCCACACCGCCTGGGGGATGCTTGTGAGAGTTAGATACTAGGAAACTCTTTGTGAAGATCTGTTTTGCAAAAAACCATCACCTCTCTCCAGTTGACCTTCAATATCCCTTCTTCTTGGATGTGGGCTCTGGGACTCCGCGGGGCAGCAGACACACAGGGTGTCCCCCAAAAGGTCCACACGCTGGAATAATGCTTCATTCTATGGGCTAACGCAGAAAAGAAAGAAACATCCATCGAGCTGTCAGCCGCTGAAGTGTGTCTACATTTTGGGGGGACACCCTGCGCTTAAAACTGTAGGAAGTCACTTCTGACTTGTATTTCACCCACAACGGTGGTCATGGGCCTTCTGGTGTTTCCAGGACTGTCCTGGGTTTAGTGCTAACAACCCCAGGTCTGGGGCAATTTCCTTCTGGGATGTAAAACGCTCTGGGTTGGGGGAATGATGACCAAACCCACACGGAGGCCCTAAAACGAGGTGCTGGAAGCCACACTTGGCTAGGTGTGGGGTGGGGCCTTCCCTGGGCCCTGTGGCCACGTGTCGGGACCACGGAGGCTGACGGGCACCGTGGACTCCTTGCCACGTGGGGCACACCCCACGGCCCTGCAAGTGAAGCAAAGGACGTGCCCCGGTTGTGGGGACGGGGGCTCTCCTTGTCTGTGCTGAGCCGCGGGCTTTGTGTCGACGTCACGCCCGTTTAACGTCAATGCTGGGCACAGTGGGCCTGTTTATGAGAGTTCAGATGCGGACAGTAACCATGAGCACAGCGACACCCCCTGGGTGACCCAGACGTCGGGGAAAAGAAGTCGAGACCCCTGTGTTATTCTCATGGTGGACAGAGGCCACGGTGCCTGACCAGGGAGGTCAATGACCCAGAGGAACTCACTCCCCGGGTGGGCGCAGGAGGGATTTGGGGCTGGGCATGGAGGGGAAGCGGAGATGGGGACTCACAATACAAGGAGACCTGCCAGGACTTTAAAATTAACCAAACCCAGCCTGTGGCTCAGTGGTTGAGCATCCACCCATGAACCAGGAGGTCATGGGTTTGATTCCCGGTCAGGCCACAGGCCCGGGTTGTGGGCTCGATTCCCAGTGTGGGGCGTGCAGGAGGCAGCCGATCCATGATTCTCTCTCGTCATTGATGTTCCCATTTCTCTCTCCCTCTCCCTTCCTCTCTCTCTAAAAAATCGATAAAAATATATTTAAAAACCAAGTCTGACCAGCCATAGAAATAAGTCCTGTAGTCACAGTGCAGCAAACCTGGATGAGTGCTTTCCTCCTGTTTATCAGCACATTGAGGACGACGACGGAGAA
The DNA here is from genome assembly GCF_000147115.1 of Myotis lucifugus. Classification (NCBI taxonomy): domain Eukaryota; kingdom Metazoa; phylum Chordata; class Mammalia; order Chiroptera; family Vespertilionidae; genus Myotis; species Myotis lucifugus. The sequence continues at coordinate 41,813 of NW_005871829.1, read as the reverse complement.
ATGGTAGAAAAGCAGGAATTTAAGTGCTCTGTCTCCAAACGTGAAATGATCGCCGAGGAGACCTTCGGGGCTCGGGAAGCGGTGGACGGGCTGCCCTTGAATGACCAGCTCAGGGTGATGTCTGGGTTGCAGCAGAAACTCCCAGGGCAGAGCACGCCCCTCACCTGGGGGAATGAGTTCGGGCCCCTTGAGGCCACACGAGATCGGGCCCCTGAGGCCACACGGGGCCTGGTACTTAGAGACCAGGGCCCCTAATGCTGACCACCTGCTCTCCCCGGAGGGCGGGCCCTCTCACCTGGAAGGGATGCTCTTACAGAAACCAGGGGCCCATTAAGCCTCACGGCTTTCCAGTGCGCGGCTCCTACAAGCCCGTGCGGCGTGGCTGTGTGCACCCTGTGAGCCGGGCGCCCGATCCCACAGGCCCCTCCCTTCCTGGGCTCGGGGACTCGCCGCCTCCTCTGCCTGCGACCTTGCTTCTGTGGTGAGTTTCTTTCATTGCCTCCTCTCCTCCTCCTCCTCCTCCTTCTTCTTCTTCTTTTTTTTTTTTGCTGCAAAAAGCGTTATTGTTTCCATTTGGCCCCATGCATGGGAGAGGGCCCCAGGGGGTTAAAGAAGGGCTAGTAGTTTCGGGGAGAGGCTCAGGCAAAGCCAGACACAGGGGGTGCACAGGGGCCCCGCAAAGGCCTCGGGCTCCAGAGGCTCCTGGTGCTTGAGGGGGAGCCTTTCTAAGAGACACTCCCCCCCCAGCCTGGGGCCGGCAGCCTGCGGGGGGGAGGCAGGTGCCGCCCATCTCCTGGATGAGTCTCACCTGCTCCTCCGGGAAGCGGTTCTGCAGGAGTCACAGGATGAGCGTCTGCGGGGGCAGAACCCGGGGGTCAGCTCCGAGGGGCCCGGCTCAGGCTCTCTCCCAGCCAGGGCGGCCTCCATGGCGTCCCGAGGGTCACCCCTCACCTGGGGAGGCCTCAGCTCGTCCTGGAGAGAGTGCGGCCACCGCGCTGGTTTCACAACTTTAAGACGCTCAGCCTTTAAGACGCTCAGCGCTCTCGGCTTCTTCTCCGCCAGCTCACGCAGAAGTGCCCCCCCTCCACCCCGAGCCACGTCATTGGTGGGAACAGAAGCCCCGAGAGAGGTGGGTGTGGAGGCCGCGAGGCCCGGCCAGGCGGTGACGCAGCCCGCCTGGGGGAAGAACTCTGTCGGGGTTGGGAAGTCACGGGTGTTGGGCCATGAGGAGTTAAGGCAGGAAACCCGTGTGTTGGCTGGTCTGGGAGGCGGGTCTGAAGGTGGTGACTGTTTCAGACGCTGGGGGGTGGTCGGGGCTGGAGAAGGGGCGTCCCTGGGTCCGTTCCGTCCACACTTGCTGAAGCAGGAGGCAGACCGGGGGCCGCCGAAGCCACTGCCTTCCGTAGCTTGTGGACGTGATTCTGAAATGGTCAACGTCTCTCTGCGGTCTCTTAGCTCTGGGAACTGTTCCCAACACTCAGAACTCAAACCATTTCACAAGGAAAGGGCAGCCAACAGATCAGGACACTCTAAACCAGCCGTTCTCAACCTGTGGGTCGCGACCCCTTTGGCAGTCGAACGACTCTTTCACAGGGGTCCCCTAAGGCCATCCTGCATATCAGATATTTACATGACAATTCATAATAGTAGCAACATTACAGTTATGAGGTAGCAACGAAAATAATTTTATGGTTGGAACAGTATTTAAAGGGCCAGAAGGTTGAGAACCACTGCAAATGCTTTCATTCAAACTGAAATACTTGGAAACCCACTTCAGTCTCACCAATCCAGGTCACACCTGTGTTTTAAAAGCATTTTCCAGGAGAAAGAGGGGGTTTGCTGTCGACGACGCCCAGTGAGCTTTGGGGTGCTCCCAGGCGAGGGCCGTCTGGATGCGGATGGTGGCTGTGGTGCGTGTAGGCGCCACGGCTGTTCTCTCTGAACAGTCCTGCAGTGGAGACTTGAGCTCGAGGCGTTTCTGGGGAGGAGGATGCTCACTCTTCCCTTAACACACCGCGCACCAGGGGTTTCATTGCCAGCTTTACCAGCGGCCAGATAAGTTTCTATTGAACGAGTACAAAAAACATTTTACATAAATGTTAAAGTCAGGCTTTAAAGCTAAATACCCATTGCATTTCGAAGTTATTTATTACGTGTTCTTACAAGCGAATGTCTTTCTAAAGTATGATCTTTGTAAAACACTGTGTGATATGAGCGAGAATTCTCGTGATCCGTCCACAATTTAACAGGCTGGGCTCTGGTTGGTCAATTCCTAAGTTCTTGGTGCTCAGACACTCATTTTTTTAAAATATGTTTTTATTGATGTCAGAGAGGAAGGAAGAGGGAGAGGGAGAGAGAAACATCCATGATGAGAGAGAATCATGGATCGGCTACATGCCCCCTATTGGAGATTGAGCCTGCAACCTGGGCATGTGCCCTTGACTGGGAATCAAGCCATGACCTCCTGGTTCATAGGTTGATGCTCAACCACGGAGCCACACTGGCTGGGATCAGACGCTCTTATGAGCATTTCGCTAGATGTCACCTGGGCGGACAGACCCAGGAGTCGGTTAAGGGCCTGGCACAGAACAGCACTGGCTGTCCCACTGCGGGTGACGTTGGGCTGGTTCTAGTTACAGCCGCATCCAAGGAGAGGGGCGGCCCGCAGTCACCCAACAGGAGACCAGGTCAACCTGCTGAGGGTCCTGGGCCAGCGAGACACGTGTCATTGTCCCTCAGTCATTAAATGCTTACATACCTTCTCAGTGACTCCAGTCGTACCTATATTCTCGTTTAGAAAGGCACGCTTATGGAAAGATCATGCAAAAATACAGCTGGCAAATGTCTAATGAGGAGTTTAGAGAGTTAAGCCAAGCGTATGTATCCGAGGACAGAAAGAAGACGATAAACTATAGCTATGCTTTCCGCATGTTATTAGCTTAGCCTTGCTATTGTGCTCTGAATAGCAGCCTCTATGAAAAAAGAAAGCCATTCCTGTAGAAGGATGCATGGTTTCAAATGAATTTTCTTCTATGTTCATTTGATAACTGGGTGTGTCACTTATCACTGTTGCGATTCTCTGGTCTGTTGTGATATGACTGGTTAATTTTTCAAGCCTGGACTCAGGTGTGTTAAGTGTCACGTTGGTTGCGACTCGAAAGGACGGTTCGGCTCTGGGATCCCCTGTGGACGCCTGGGCGACCCTCCCTCGGTGGACCCGCCTCCACTGCCCGCCTGGTGGTCCCGGATCATCCCTCAGAGTCCAGCGCTCCCGGCCCCGAGGGCCGCCGGGTCCTCCCAGGCTCTGAACAGAAGCCCTGGGTTCTCTGTCCAGACTCAACGCCAGGCGGACCCCAGCTCTCCTGCCTCTGCTCCCCTCTCCCCTCGACGGCGTGGGCTCGTTTGGTTCTGGCTCATGGGGCGTTCCTCCGGGATCCCTCCGTCCGGGGCTGCCCAGCGCGGCTTCTTGCTGAGCAGCGTGTACGACCCTCAGGGTTTCTCCGCTGCCCTGTTTCTCCTGCTGTGTGATGAGCCTCAGGGTTTCCCCTTCATGCTCACGTGGCTTGTCATGGATGCAGGTGTGTTTGCCTCTGCACCGTGTGGCGTACGTAGACGTTTCACATGAAGGGTTTCCTTGCTGGTTGCCTGGAAGTGAGCCAGGCAGATAGCAGGGGAGGTGACAGTGCGGCCTGATGGAGTCTGACGGGTTTCATTCTCTGTGGTCAATACTGACTGGAATGAGGTGAACGGGAGTGAGACCTTCAGGGTTCGGGTGGACACTGCTGTGTGGAGCCCCCAAGTCTGTGGTCAGCCCTCGGACCTGGGCCGTCCCCCTGGTGGGCGTTGGGGTGAAACAGGGCTGCCCTGTGCCCCCAGTGCCCACGCAGGCCTGTTTAGGAAGGACACAGGAGAGGGAGCTCACCTCACATGGCTGAGTTTTGGGGTCACACGAGGGCGCAGTAGGAATTTCAGAATCCCAGTTCTGGGGCCTCCGCTGAGGGGAGTAAATCCAAATCGCTGGGCGCACTGTGGGTTTGGGGTTTGGAAACACTGGCTCCTCACTTTACTCTAAAAGCGTAAACAATTGGATTTAAAAAGACGGGGTGTGTCCTGGCCGGTGGCGCTTTTGGTCGGAGCATCGTCCCGCCACCAAGAGGTTGTGGGTTCGATTCCTGGCCAGGGCACATATCCAAGCTGCGTGTTTGATCCCTGGTCAGGACGTGCACAGGAGACAACTGACCAGGGTTTCTCTCTCACATCAATGTTTCTCTCCCCCCCCCCCCCCCCAAATCAATAAAAACACAATCCTCGGTGAGGATTAAAAAAAAAAAAGATGTGATGTTGAGAGTTCAGAAATAGTGCGGCCTTGGGGATGGTCGCTGGGATGAATGTGGGTGATAAAACATCGGCTATATTCTGTTTTTAATTTTTAGAAGTTTTTATTGTAACGGTGGTCGCGTCACCTCCATGAAGAAGGGGGAGGAAGCGACAGGTTTTGTTATTGCTCATCTCCTGATGAGAGAAGAGGAAGTCTCTCAGCCACCTTCCACCAACCCCCCTAAACGCTGTGGACATAACCACATTTGGTGCGTTTTTTGAGAGACATCTAATACATGTACTAACCAATTTACATACATGTAACTAAGTATATTTACATACATTTTATATGTTCATCATAAGTTCACTGCATGCATATGAACTGGCCTCTACACACATACATTTGCACATAATAAATGTGTACACATGAATTTGCATATAATGAATTTATTATTTAGTCGGTTTTAATAAGCAGAATCAATTATGAGCATTCATTTAATTAACATCAGGTATGCATCACATGACTTTCAAATGTAATTATGCATAATCTATATCATATGCGACACGCATATACAATATGTACCTACTTCTCTCCTGGTTAAAAAGTGGTAACGGCCTGTAGCCCACTCCCGGGTCCCCGTGTTCAATGAGCGGTTCTTGGAAGTCATCCATCCACGGACTGTCCTGCTTGTTCTCCTGTGAGGCTGTCATGTCTCGGCCAGGTTGTCTGTTATGGGCAGACCTTTCAGTTCCCAGTGTCCTGCTATTGTCAACAACACTGCAAGGAATAAGCGTGCGTGCGCGTGCGTGTGCATGTGTGTTCGCATGTGTGTAACTTGTAATAACGGCTTTATGCCTGGCACTGTTGGCTCTGTGGCTTTCTCTTTGCTCGTCTATGAAGTCGGGGTAACGGTACCCCCTGTGCGTGCTGGCTGTGCAGCGGACACAGCGTGAGCTGTCTATAAATTAGACCGGAACGCGCCTGATAAGCAGCCATTAATGTGCACATGGAGAATCCTGCAGCACATGCGTTTGATGTCTTCCCAGCAGGGCAAACCCAGGCATTTACTTGTTAGAAGAATGAAGCGGAATTTGAGGCTTTCACAGAGCGTGAGGCTGTTGTGGGCCCACATGGGTAGGAGTCCGACCACCTACAGTCCGAGGGGGAGAATTCCCCGGTAAATGTGGGATGCGTGAGGCTGTGCATCTGAGGGACCGCCTTGGTGTAAGTTTCTCATCACTGTATTCACTCCCAGGCTGACCTCAATCTGGACTTTTTACATCATGTTCTTGAGTGAATTAAAGGTTGGTTTACTTCACACCTGATGCTCAGTGTGAAGGTAAATGATGTTTCCACCGCTGCTCCTTGCTTTCTGAAAAGAAAGGCAGCTGAAATAGGAAGCACTAAATGGAAATTTTGGGATTAGAAATACAGTATACAAACTGGTTTGTGCTTATTCATGGGATCATAGACATTAAAAGGTCTATTATCTCTCTGGTTCCTTCTTTTCAGTCCCATGCGATTGAGATCACAGGGTTAGTATTAATGTGGAAAAACAACTTACTGAGAAAATGTAATTTGGAAAGTTCACTAATATGAGCCTGTGCTTTCCAGGCTGTCCTTAATATCCTCTGAAAGAGGAAAAAAGGTCTCCAACTCTATTTAGCTTCAAAACGTTTTAATCAACTTCCCCCCAAAGAAAACTACCCAGTCATCAGTTGCTCCCTATTCTTACTCCTCATTCTCCCCTGACCCCCAGCTCCTGGCAGCCACCAACCTGTGTCCTCTCTCTCTCTGAATTCAACTCCCTGGACATTGAACATCAAGGGAATCACCAACTGTGCCCTTCTGATGCCTGACTTCTGTCACTTCGCATAAAGCTTTGCAAAGTCCACCCCAGCTGTGGCCTGAATCAATGCTGCATCCATGTCTATGGCTCCCTAACATCCCCCTGTGTGCATGGACCAACATGTGTTTATCCATCCATCCCCAATGGACTCTTGGGCTGTCTCCACCCTTTTTGCTCTTGTAAAGAGGCCACTATGAACATTCGTGCATAATTTGCTTGGACACCCGTTTTCAGTTCTTCAGCGGAGTCGTATGGTGATTCTATGTGTAACTTGCTGAGGAGCCGTCCCGTGGCTGACCGTGGTACATTTCCAGGGTGCAATGACCACTTTCCCGATTTCCCTCCATCCTCAGCCAGCCCTTACCGAGGGGAGGAAAATGGGTGCATCGTGGGCTGGGGTGTTTACTGCACATTGTGCATCCCAAGTGCGAGGAACTTCTCAATGTGAATGAAAATGAAGAATGCATTGACCCTTTGATCCCGTGGTCTTTCCTGTAGGAACTGATTCTGTAGAAATCCCTTTACAAATTGAAAAAGAAACAAATTTAATTCTTGTATTTGGTTATCAAAAATAAAGGATTGAAAACAATACAAGTTATGATATATTTACAACTTATACAAAGAAATACATTTCCCATAACATAACTATAATGCAGATTTTGTATCAGGCGTTATATTTCATTTCAGTTTTTATAATTTTACTGGTTTTACATCTGTCTTATCAGTTGAGAACTGAGAGACATGGGTTTAAATTTCTTGCTAAACTAATAGTTTGTGTGTCTTGGGGTTAGAAATGCAATGGATTTTTAAAAAGAATTAAGTGGCCTTGACAATTTATCCTATTAGTTTAATTACTCATGGAATACTCTGGAGTTTTTATATAGTAATTAGAGGCCCAGTGCACGAAATTCGTGCACTTGGGGTGGGGGTGGGGCGGTCCCTCACCCTGGCCTGCACCCTCTCACAGTTCCAGAGCCTTAGGTTGGGGGATGTCCAACTGCCAGCTTAGGCCCGCTACCCAGGCTACCCACGGAGGCAGGAGAGGCACCCGCCACTGCCATTGCACTCGCCAGCCATGAGCCCGGCACTGACCACCAGGGGTCAGCTCCTATGTTGAGCATCTGCCCTCTGGTGGTCAGTGCGCATCACAGCAACTGGTTGTTCCGCCATTAGAATGATTTGCATATTAGCCTTTTATTATATAGGATATGCAAATAATGCATTCTATCTTCTGTGATAATTAGATGTATATGTCAACTGGGCTAGGCTCTCGTACCCAGTTGTTTGGGCAACCACTAGTCCAGATGTGGCTGTAAAGGTATCTTCAATATGTTTTTACTTATTTTAGAGAAAGAGGAAGGGAGAGGGATAGAAGCATTGGAATTTCCTAATCATAATGCAGTTGACTTAGTGAATCATTTACGTTCTAAACAATCTGACCTTATGTTATATTCTGTAGTTTGTATTCCACTGAAATCACCCGGATGTCTAGTTCCTTATCTTAAAGAAAGTGTCTTCAGACATTTTGTAAAGTAGCTAGTGGAGAAATTCTTTGCAAGTTTGAAGTGGCTTTGCAAATACATTTATAATTCCTATGTATGACAGAAACTGTTAAATGGTCTACTCTTAATTTGATACTATAGTCGTCATTTTTGTTGGGGTCATCATCATCATCATCATCATCGTGTAATGAGACCCATCTTTCATCGGTATCCGCATCCTGAGGGCCATTTTCAGTCCTTTATTGCAGGATCACTTCTATTTTTTAAAAAATACATTTTTATTGATTTCAGAGAGGAAGGGAGAGGGAGAGAGAGGTAGAAGCATCAATGATGAGAGAGAATCATGGATCGGCTGCCTCCTGGGGATGCAGCCCTCGACCGGGAATTGAACTGTGCCCTCCTGGTTCATAGGTCAACGCTCAACCACAGCCTCGCTGGCTGGCACGTGACCACTTTCCATTTCCAGCCGCTCCACAGACCCGACGCTGCTGTGATCCTCGTGCCCAGAACAGCGAGGCCCAGAGAGCAGGCTCCTCATTCCCCTTCAAGAGCTGTCAGTGGCGGCCAGAGAGATGGGGTCCCACTGTCTGACTCCACGGACCAGACTCTTGGCCGCTGCCCTGTGCAGCCTCAGCGCCTTCCTCATGGCTCCGCCCACATCCCATTTTGAAGATTTGCTGGGACAACAAACCCTGGAAGCATCAGCGTTGTGTGCTCGTTTTCCCAGCAACCTTCCTTACATCAGTGGGATGAGCCTTCAGCTCATCTTCCCCAGGAACTAGACACTGGTTGTCTGATGAACAATCAGTGATACATTGGTGTGTTTTTATTGATTTCAGGGAGGAAGGGTGGGGGGAGAGAGAGAGAGAGAGAGAAACATCCATGATGAGAGAGAATCATGGATCGGCTGCCTCCTGCATGCCCCACACTGGGGATGGAGTCCTCAAAACAGGCATGTGCCCTTGACTGGACTTGAACCCTGACCTCTGGTTCATAGTTCGATGCTCAACCTCTGAGTCACACAGGCCAGGTGTGTTTGTTGCTTTTTTTAAGCAATGTAGACTGAAGCAACGTATACGCTGGAACTGTGGGGATGATCTGTCACCATCAAAGGTGCTGAGTCTTCAGGGAGGAGCCGAGCGGGAAGGACCAGGAGAGGAGCATGGCAGGGAGGACCGTGCGCCCGTCAGAGATGGAGAGACTTGCTGCCGGGCAAGGTCACCAAGGACTGCGCACAGATGTCCAGGAGCAACTCGCTCTGCCTTCTGAATGTCAGGGTATCTTCAGAGCCCTCAGTGCACAATTAGTTTTAGGCAACTGACCGTTATGACCAGCCTAGAGCGTTTCCCCTGCATCAAGCATTTAATAGGAAGATTTCACAGGATGGTTTCACTGCTGAGTTCCCGGAGCGGGGAACGGGGAACGGGAAGCGATGAGGACCATGGAGCAGGAGGTTGTGTAGACTCTCTGGTAAAATACTCGTAGAACCAGGAGGAGGGCTGGGGCTCACACGGAGGGGTCGGTGAGTTAGCATCCTCGCATCTCCTCTTCTCTCATAGATACGCTGTGGCATTACTTATCTTTCTCCTCTGTTTTAAAAATTAGATTTTTGCTCTGGCTGGTGTGGCTCAGTGGATAGAGTGTCAGCCTCAGGACTGAAGGGTCCCTGCTTCCATTCCAGGCAAGGGCACATGCCTGGGTTGGGGGCTCAATCCCCAGTGGGGTGCGTGCAGGAGGCTGCTGATCCATGATTTTCTCATCATTGATGTTTCTATCTCTCTCTCCCTCTCCCTTCCTCTCTAAAATCAATAAAAATACTTTAAAAAATAGATTTATTGGGGGAGACATTGGTTAATAGGATCACATAGGATTCAAGTGCACACTTCACTGATACGTTGTCTGCATATGGCACTGTGTGTCCGCCACCCAGAGGCAAGTCTCCTTCTGTCACCACATATGTGACCCCCTGTACCCTTCACTCTGGTGCCCCTGCCTTCCCTCTCGTGACCGCCATGCTGCCGTCTGTGCCTGTGAGTTATTGTTTCTTGTTTGTGCACTTGTTGCTTTCGGTTTTGTATCTCACACTAGTGGCCCGGTGCACGAAATTTGTGCATGGGGGAGGGGGTGTCCCTCAGCCCGGCTTGCACCCTCTCCAATCTGGGATCCCTCGGGGGACATCCCTCTCACAATCCGGGACTGCTGGCTCCTAACTGCTCACCTGCCTGCCTGCCTGATTGTCCTTAACCACTCTGCCTGCTGGCCTGCTCACCCCCAACTCCCCCCCCCCCGCCAGTCTGATCACCCCCAACTGCCCTCCCCTCTTGGCCCCTAACTGCCTCTACCTCGGCCCCGCTACCATGGCTTTGTCCAGAAGAATGTCCGGAAGGACTCCTGGAAGGTCTCCCAGTCTAATTAGCATATTAGCATATTACCCTTTTATTAGTATAGATCGGAGTGAAATCATGTGGTTCTCAACACTTCCTGTCTGACTCACCACTGAGAGGTGAGGGGATAGTCAGGGATGATGGAATGTCCTGCATCTCAGTGTGTGTGACGGGGTGACTATGTGTGTTGTTCAAAGCTCAGTGTGTATGACAGGCCCATGGTGACTGTGTGTGTTGTTCAAAGCTAAGCGGAGGCATGTTGAGATTTCCCTGAGCAAACACTGGTTTGATCGGGGCAGCTCAGCAGATAAGAGAGGAAGGAGCTCCAAGGAGCTGTACACATGGGAGGACTTTGTAGGCAAAAGGGAGCAGATGAAGGCATTTACTCCGGGCAGGAGACGCCGGCGGTTATTTCAAGGTTGGTTTCCTCCAGGAGCCGGTGGCGGTCCCTCGGGCAGTGGCCTTCCCGGCGCTGACCAGGGGGTCAGCTTCGCGGCTGGGAGAGCAGGACTACGATTAAGTTGCAGTTTGGGGACATGGGGCTTACATAAGCGACTCCATTTTGGGCCTGTGGTCTTGGTTTTAACAATTGTCGAAACTCATTGAAATGAACCCTGGAGAGCAGCATTTTATTGACTCTAGAATATACCACAAGGACATGTTTTAAAAATACAAAACTTCAGAACTAAAGCCGTAGGTTGTTTTCATATCCTCGTTACCATCGAAGCTTCCCAATGTAGTAATTATCCACCTAGATACTCGCGAAGATGGACTCGTCTCAGTTTAAGGATTTCTGTTTCCCGTTCGGGTCAGTGCATGGAGGCGGAATATTTTTAAGCTCTTTGATCAATTAGAGCCACGAATGTCAAGTGTAAAGATGTTAAAAAAAAAGAGAGAGAATAACTTGTTTCCATTATTAAAAACGGCAGCACACAGCGACATTCAGATTTTAACTGCACACCCTTTACTTCGCCATCATTCTTTTGCCTCCGGACCCAGCAACCCCGCGTGGATGGAGCGGAGTCATTGCTAATGAGTTAGCGCTTGTTCGCGCTGACAAGGGATGCGGGCTGAGCGGCTGTGAACGGGAGCCGTAATGATGGCTCCCAATTACCGCCGGGTCTGTCAGCGGCGGCAGCGCCAGCCTGCCTGCTTGGGGTACACATCATACCTGCTCATTAAACTTCTTCCTCTTCTTCTTCACTTTCTTTCTTTCCCAGCAGACTTCACTTCACTTCTCGCCAGCCCACACGGAGGCAAAACCGATCCCTTCTCTAGAGATTGGATTTGTCTCCCGTGAAATCAGAGCGTCGGCCCATGTCAGTGAGCGTGGCAGGCCTGTCCCAGGTGAAGCGAGGGGCTGGGACAGGCCCCTCACCACGGAGCCCGGGGTGGGTGGGTGGGGGGGACTGAAGCAAATGCAGGGATCAGTGAAAGGCCCAGGACAGGGCTAGTGAAAGGCGGGAGGTGAGCGGCCTGGAGCCCACACCTGACATCGTTCACACCATCTGGCTGCAGACAAACACTAGCAGACACAATGGGCTCCGTCGTTTGGTTTCCCAGCTCCTGAAGTCACAGCGCAGCTCAGATCTGTCTTCTCTTCTTGACAAAGAACAGCAAGTCCAGTGGATCTAACAGGAATCTCAGACCAGATGGAGGCGAGCAGTACCCGTTCAGGGAAAGGAAGACAGGCTACGGGGCAGATAAAATCGTGCTGTCTGTTTCAGCCTCCTCCACGTGCCTGTGGGCCATG